>NW_015150784.1:79153-105229 GCF_000732505.1 Cyprinodon variegatus
GTTCTTGATCAACCAGTATAGGGTCTCTTAGATTAACCCCAGAATTTAAAACAAACAAAAAAAAATATCTCAAAGAGTTTGAATATATAAAACATCACTTAAAAAAATGGGAAAAAAACAATTTGGTTACAGATGCTGTTTGTAATAATTATCCAATCAGTCTTTAATAGATTTTATAGAAATATTTAAATGCTTTCTCAATAGTTTGAAAGTCCAGACCAGAACTAAAACGGGACAATATTTAAAAATGAATGTTATTTCATTAAATAGTCTTTAGCAAAATGTAACTTTAGAATGGGGGATGTGCAAATGCTGACCAAACTTTTTAGATCATAAATTTTGCAATTTACATCCATTTCAAGTCTGTTTTTATGTTGGTTTATCTCATGAAATATAAAATAAAGAGAAGTTTTCTTTAATGTGATACATGGAAAAACTTTCCAGTAGGAAACATACTCCTGCATGAACCAGAGAACAACTCTAAAGTCCTCAGATTCACTCCTGAAAGTCAGTGTAGATCAGACAAAGTATAAAGTCATTTCACTTCTACACAATACAATGAGGCAAGACTGTGCAATGAGCCTCATCCAGCCAGCAAACTTCTTCAAACCAACACATGAGCTCTAAGCCATGCAATTTTCATGTTGGTATCAGCTGCCTGTTGCATTTAGAGTCACAGTGTTGAGACGGTCATTTACAAAGAACTCACAGACTGGAGAAGATAACAGGAACATTTGATGCTATGTGAATATAAATGACCCCCAATATTTACATCAAGTATTCTAACTCTCATTTAGTACCTATTCTGCTGCTAAAGAGAAACTTTAAGTTAATTTAGATCTCCTTTTAAATAGACAATACACAACCTTAAATAATGAATACACTGAAAAATACTTTTATCAAATAGTTTTCTAAAAATTTTAATTTTCTATCCATTTAGTATATTCTTTTTCATTTATATCAGTTGGCGTACATTTCTAATTCAAGTAAAGTGGCTTGTCTTACTGCTGCAGCAGAGTGCCAGCGCTCGCAGACATTTAACAGACTGAGATGGAAAAACCAAATTCTCTGACAATGATAACTGTGCCTTTTTCATTTTCTACACTGCCAATCATTTAAACATCATATCCTGGAATATTTTCCCTTTAGGGATAAGGTAGTAACTAATGACTGCCAGAAATGTGCAATAGCAAAAACTTTCCTAAAAAAAAAAGTTCACTCTGTTAGAGAACTACTGTACTTGGTTCATTATATCACACTGGTGAATAAATCATTGTTAGAACCATAAATTAAAGGGAACATATCCACATACACTGGCTGTGGTAGGGCAAATATGTCTTTTTCTCTCTCCAGTTAGTTCTTATACCCTCTTTCTTTCTCACCACCCTATCCCTCTCCATGTCCGTTGTATACAATTTTACTCCCTATATAATCTACAAGTATTGTAGATTATATAGTGTTTAATCTACAAGTATTAAGCGAAACCATATGGCAACAGGTATAATGGTGTGTTTGTGAAAGCAAAGCTGTTGGGCTTTCATCTACCTTTCATCTAGACACCTTTTCCCAGAGCGATGTTGGCAAAACGGGACACAAAAAAAGAAAAAATAATAAAGCTTTTCATTGGTTAAATATCAGGCAAATATTGATCCACTAACCTTTGATCATCAGTTTTTTCTTTAGAAGAGATGTTTGTTTCCAAAGGAGGAGAAATGTTTTCATCAAATGGATTAGTGGAGGTGATTTCCACAGGAACTCTAAGTTTTAATTTTGTTCCACTTATCTCTTTGTCTTTTATTTTGCCTTCTTTTCCTTTTGTCAGATTCTCCTGCCTCCTTTCTTCTTCCCCCTTTTCCTTCTCATCCTTAAACCCTTTTCTCTCAATTTCCTCTGCTGTCTTTTTTTCCTCTTTTATTCTCTCTTCTTTCCCTCTCATTTCCCTTTCCATCCTCTCTTCCTCTCTCTGTATTTCTTTCTGGATCCTTTCCTCCTCCCTTTTTGCTTCCTCTTCAATATTTCTTCTCTCTTCTTCCTCCTTTCTCAGCTTTTGCTTGGCCAACCACTCTAGTTCCTCATGCCTTCTCCTCTCCTCTTCCTTCTCTCTACTCATTTTCTCTTTCTGGATCCTTTCTTTTTCCTCTCTCATTTCCTTTTCCATGCTCTCTTTCTTAGCCTTCTCTTCCTTTATCATTTTTTCTTTTTCAGTCCTTTCTTCCTCCTCCCTTTTAGCTCGCTCTTTTTCAACCTCTCTCCTTTCCTCTTCCTCCTCTATTTTCTTTTTCTCTTCCTCCTCCCTTCTCATTTTTTCTTTCTGAATCCTTTCTTCCTCTTTTCTTTTAGCTCGCTCTTTTTCAACCTCTCTTCTCTCCTCTTCCGCCTTTCTCAGATTTTCCTCATCTTGTCTTCTCCTGTCCTCTTTTTTCTTTCTCTCTTCCTCCTCTCTTCTCCTTTTTTCTTTCTGAATCCTTTCTTCCTCCTCTCTTTTAGCTTGCTGTTCTTCAGCTTCTCTCCTCTCCTCTTCCTCTCTTCTCATCTTTTCTTTCTGGATCCTTTCTTCCTCCTCTCTTTTAGCTTGCTGTTCTTCAGCTTCTCTCCTCTCCTCTTCCTCTCTTCTCATCTTTTCTTTCTGGATCCTTTCTTCCTCCTCTCTTTTAGCTTGCTGTTCTTCAGCTTCTCTCCTCTCCTCTTCTATTTTCTTTCTCTCTTCCTCTTCTCTTCTCATCTTTTCTTTCTGGATCCTTTCTTCCTCCTCTCTTTTAGCTTGCTCTTCTTCAGCTTTTATTCTTTCCTCTTCCCTTAGCTTTTCTTTGGCCAATCTCTCTAGTCTCCTCTTCTCTTCCTCCTCTCTTTGCATCTTCTCTTTCTGAATCCTTTCCTCCTCCTGCCGTTTAGCTTGCTCTTCAGCCCTTTTCCTCTCCTCCTCTCTTTGCATTTTTTGTTGATCTTCTCTCCTTTTCTGTTCCTGTTCTTTCATCTCGGCTAACTTTTCTTCATCATTCTTCCTTTTCATCTCTTCATTCCTAATCCTTTCACTTTCTGCTTTTCTGAATTTCTCTTCTCCGTCCATCCTTCCCCTTTCTTCTTGTTTCTTTTCTGCCATTAGCCCAGCATGGTCATTTTCTCTTCTAGCCGTTTCCTCCTGAATTCTTTTCTCTTCTTTCTTAAGCCTATCTTCTTCCTCTCTCTTTTTCTTTTCTTCTTGTTCTTTTTTCCACATCTCCTCAGCTCTCTCTTGTTCATGCTTGACTTTCTCCTCCATCCTCCTTTCTTCTTCCTCTTCCATCAGTCTCCTTTCTTCAGCTAACTTAAGTTCTTCTTCGTGCCTCTTCCTGTCCAACTCTTCCTTGATTTTTTCCTCTTCCTCTCTGCGCATCTTTTCTTCCTCATCAAATTTTCTCCTTTCTTGTTCTTCTAACCACCTTTTTTCTTCTTCAAGTCGTTGCATCTCTTCTTTCTTGACCCTGTTCTCTTCATCTTCTCTCAACTTTTCTGCAGTCAATCTATCCTGTTCTCCTTGTTGTTTCCTGATAGCCTCCTCTTCCTCTTCTTTTATTATATCCGTCTTCAGTTCGAACTTTTCTTCTTCCTCTTCTTCTCGTAAATCCTTAATATTTTCATCCTCCTCCTCTTCCTCCATCCAGGGGGAATACTCCCTCTGGGCTTTAAGGGAATCCACAGAGGGAGAAAAGTTTTCTGGGGCATCCTCTCTGGATTCATTTATTGAACTTGACTGGCTGAAGCTGGATCCAGTGCGTAACGGTCGAGACGGTGCCTCCTCGCAGTAAATATGGCTGCCGTTGATACATACATTGCTCTGCTCCTGCTTTTGTTGGCCTGAGGATGAATCTTTACTTTTAGAGTTACTGGAGTGTTTATGTATCTTGAACTTGAACTTCTTTTTCCCTGAAAACACACAAGGAAAGTTAACATGCATGCACTGACACAGAAAAGGGATTAAGGTATTAGATAAAAGCTGCTGACCCTCAGAGGAGTCCACGTTCAGCCCAGATGATTGACTGCCGCTCAAAGAGGAGTTCTTTCCCGGCAGGACGGACATGGATTGAGACATGTTCCTCTGAAGGTTGGATTTAGAAGAAAACAAAGACATCCTCTTGTGTTGCTTAGATTTTCCATCCTTGCCTGTTGCTCCCTCACCACCTCCACTAGTGTCATCTTCCTCGCTGTCAGTCAGAACCTGTGTAATGGACGGCACCACACCTGAGGAAGAGTCCGACTCCCTTTTCTTTCCACGCACTTTATCCTTAAACTTTCCCAGGCGGGAGCGGGATTTCCCTGCAGCGGAGAGGTCGAACATGCTGGCGGTCATGTTGTTCCTCATGAACTGGATGTCAACAAACACCTCTCCACGGTCTTTGTCTGGCTTACCAGTTTTATCCAGCAACTTAAACCATCTGAAACAGAGATTCTACATTAGGAATAAATCTTTAATGAGGAGGATGATGTTGTGTGTACAGATCATTCAGAAGAAATACTTATGTTTGTCTCTCATTAGCTACCTATAAATAAAAACATTCAATTTCAAAACTGTTTCCTGATCTAGTAAAATGCAAAAAAATACTATAATATTCTAATGGAGGTTATGAACCAAAATTGAACAAACTAAAATATGTCTTAACTGCTGTTTATATTATAAACATATTCATACCCCTCAAGTATTTCTGTAATATTATGCTACAATCACAAGCTTCATTGGGTTTTATTGGGATTGTATGTAGTAGGCTAACAAAAATGTCAAAAATGACACTTTCAATGACAATCTGCAAAACGAAGGTGACGATTCTCATGAAGTTGTAGATACTCATGGAGAGTATCTACAGCTAGGAAGGATCAAGTCTTAGTTGAATTGTAATCTGGCCTTTGACAGGGCCTTTCCACCTTGCTTTAATCTATTAAGACATTCAGTTCTAGGTATGACTTGTATGTTTATTGTCATCAAACCGAAAGGACCTCCATAAAATATAACACTTATTTGGTGCATTGTCACAATGGGCCGTTATGTTGTTCTGTCAGATGAGCTATGTAGCATTTTCTCTGCATACATAATGAGAATGCAGCAGTGCCAAAGAAAATGTGTTTTTATTTTTGTTTATTTAAAAAAGTTTTCAGATCAATCAATGACTTTCTAGACCAACATAAAATTATATTAAAACAAAAAAAACACCATGTGGATAATAAGGTACAACTGTTTCTCTTTTATGCACAACAAATTAATTGGCTTATGAAATCAAAGTTGGTTTTATTTTCAGTTTTTTGATCAAAGCCATTTCAGTATGAAGCAGCATCTTTTCTGTTTTCTGTTTTTTACCGGAAGGAATTGACCGTTTATCAAGTTCTGATGATCTGACATTACTGAGGAGAATTTATTAAATATGGAGAAATGCATTTGCTCTCATTTAGCATATTTTTTATTTAAAAAGGACTTCCATGATGCCTGCTTCAATTCTGTTCCAACTTACAGATTTAGATGGAAATGCCTAAGTGTTTGTGATACAAACACCCCTTCACCTTCGAGCCATTTGAACCTACTTAGCCATACTTGTCAACAAAACTTACAAGCAACATATCTCAAAATAACCCTGTCTATTTAACAAACCATGGTGAGGTAGGTGCAAGGTGCACCTACCTCACTATGTAGGTGCAAGATGGAAAGAATGCAAAAAGCAACCACCACTTGTTCTGTAAAAAGAAATGCATTATACTGTAGACCGCTAAATAAAAAGGGTTATCATTAACACAAAAAGTAGTTCATCTTTGCACTGATTATAAAACTGTGCTAAAAAACACCAACAGGTCTAAGATCACAGTTGTTTTTTTTACAAAGCAGAGAATGAAAAGATCCCAGTCAGCATAAAATAACTGCCCATCGGGCAAAAAGCTGAGGTCAGCTCGCCACTGAGAAAACGGCCTCGACTTAAATCTGGATTCCAAAGGAAATGAGGAAATCAGGAAGGGGGGTATGAGTAAATGCAGAAACATGCTGAGTTGTAGAAGCAGACTTTTCTTTTCCCTGCCAACGATTGTCTGAGCGGGTTTTCTGATTTTTATTCTTTAAATGGCATCCGGTATTTATTCCCTGAGTTGACAATGTTCCCAAGAAGCAACAGACTTAAAATCTCTCTGTGGGTTGCTCTCCTGTCATTGTCCTGTACAAGCTATGTTGCTGAGATTCACCCTCACCCTCCTCCTTCCTCAGGAATGCTTCAGATGTATGGCATAAACAACATTTAGGAGGGAACCCGCCTTTTCCTGGAATTTGATACTTGGTTCCTTGCACCTCAGCCTCCTTATTACTGATAAACTAGATGTAATCTGCACATGTCAAGCCTCAAGATTATAAATTTACAGTGGATTCTGCCTTGCTTACTGTTGAATAGATATGGCATTTGTCATGTAAAAAAAGAAAAATGGAAAAACATTCTTTGTTTAGATTTCAGGCCTGAAAAGTGATAATTATTGTCATTTGATTCATAGACAGATAAAAATCAGACTGATTATTTGTTTCCTCTTCAAAGGTTTCTTAGACATGCTGCTTAGTCTACACAGAATAGATGACCAAGATGGCCTTGGGCAACTGTTTAAGCTCAGAAAAGGTTAAATATTTACACAAATTCAATACATTCTGGTGCATTAATAACAAAAAGAAAGAAAAATCAATCCAAAGCACGCATTTGTTTTTAAATTTATTCAAATCTTAAATATAAAATAACAGAAAAACCCCAAAGAGATTTGAGCTTTCATCACTTTTTTCAAGCTGTACTGTTTAATAAGCTCAGACTAACAGAATGGATTTGTTGAGCAGATCTGGGGTTTCTCTAAGCAGCTGCACAGCAAGAAAGAAATTTGAATAATTGACACCCAGATGGCAGGAGAAGACCTTAAAGGAGAATAAGAAGACGTTATTTAACACATCTCACATTTGTTGTCATCTCTGAGATCAAGATTCAGTTGTTTTCTCACACTGACTTTGAGTTTCTTCAAACAAATGTCTAAACAGCCTCATGAATAATTTTTTAAACACTAGGTGTTAATTCAAGGTGCAGACCTGCGATTCCTACTTTGTGTTGAACTCTGAGCAGACCTTTTTATTACCAATCTCCACTGCTGATCTGTGATGTGCGCTATGCTCTTCTTATTAACTGAACATAGCCATATTCTGCCTGATTGAAAGTATATTTTGAGAACTCAGCAATGGAGCAGAGATAAAGCATGCAACAAAAGTAAGGAGGCCTTGTTCCTTGACAGATTCAAGTCCCAACATCCTCTCTCTCTCAGTCTCCCGTCAGCCTACTTTCAAAGAAAGGTCAATAGAGTCAAAAAAGTACCTTTTAAAAATAAAAACCTTTAAGTATGTATTGGACATACATTTCAAACCCATATTTTCCATTTACTGTATAAAGCACCAATGCACTATTTTAACTATGCAATGTTTTAATTAGCTGTCATCAGAACAATAATAGATTGAAAGGCCTTAAATCATAAATATATTTTCCAATAATAAACCTATTGAATATGATTATGTTAGTCTGCTCTTGACTCATTTCATTGGAAGAAATAAACAGATTTGGTCATAAAAAGTAAAGAACTTGCATGATTCATCCTTATTCATGCAGATGCTTTCTGATTTAATTATGGCATCTTGTTTGCCTAATATAATTTTCTCTTACATTGTTTTTGTTCTATTTGTGAGTAAACAAAAGTGTTCTTGGTATTTAGAATAACAAGACCATGTGATAGGAGGTATTATTTAGCTCATGTATGCAGTGGGGATATAACTAATGAATCCAAAAAAGACCTTAAAATTATGAAAAGAAAGAGGAAATATAATAATGATCTACAATTTCTTTTCAAATAAGAGTATTCCTAATAAATCGTATTCCACTGAATCATTTCTGACAGTCCTTAAAACAAAATGGAAAAAGTGTCGGTGTTCAGCAGTAGTGTATAATTTAATAAATATGTAACTAAACTCAAAACTAAAATACTATTTCTTATAAAGTTGGGATGGTGCATAAAACATTACTTTGGCACTTAACATAATCCTCAGACCTGTTCAAGTAGTTTATTTGTTTACCATTTACTATTACAACTAGGGATGTGGGAAAAAATCTGATCTGGCGATATAACGTGATCTTTCAGTTTTTAATATCAATTTTGAACGAAAAACAACATTTTGCACCGCCACTCTAACAGATAGTGCTGCGGAGCCCTTTTGCTGTGCGGCGCAGCGTCATATCTGTAGTTGAGGGAGTCACTGTTGAAGACGTGGACTCAAACCCCAAACATGGATACCAAAATAACTAAATTATCAATATCTTCATTATCTTCATTTATTTTGATAGCTGGAAAAAATATCACAATATATAGTGATATTGCAATATATTAATATCGTATTTTGACCCAAGTACCACGATACGCATCGTATCGCAACACCCATGCCAATACTCACCTCTAATTGCAACGTTTTAATTATTTTCTGTAGATTTATGTGCATTATGCTTTTTATTGGCTTGAGTCTTTGAAGATTTGAACTACTGAACACAAACAAGAAGGAAAACTTAAAAAAAAAATAATAAATCAAGATTCTTTTTGCATACAACTTTCATTTTCTTTTAAATACAACTTTAAATTAAAAATTAATTAAATACAACTTTAAAATTAAATACAACATTAATTTTCTTTAAATTACTCATCACCTGAAAATCTGACTTTTTCCATGTAAAAATAAAAACCAAGGCAAACGGCTACAGTTGCTAACGCTACATCCACATCAACAAACATAAACAGTAAAATTCTTCTGAAAAAGAAAATCATAAACTAATTTTAATCAAATTACAGAAGGACTGTGTAAAATGCATGCAGGTTAGGATTCCTTCAAGGTAAAAAAAAATGCACAAAAAGAATCAGTCCCTAAGGTCCACCTAAACCTCCACGATCAAACCAGAGGTAAAAATATAACTTCAGGACATAATTAAAAAGAGTTAGGTGTCCCTGAACTGCGTACACTTTACAGGCCCTGCAGGAACCGACGATACAGAGCCTGCAGAGCTCCATAACATTATGGCCATGAACAGTTCAGCAGGAAGACATCTCTCCCAAAGGACTGACTCAGTTTTGGGGATCAGAAAGGTGCTCCGAGTCCAGAAGGAATACAGGTCCCCTCAAGGGTCAGAAAGCTTTAAGAACAGATATCAGATCCTTATAAAACTAACTGTGCCAAGTCTACAATACCTTGTTCATTTTACCCACCTATATACAGAAGGGGTAAGTATTTTTTAGGGTCAGAACTTTAACAGTTCAATGAATAGAGAACTTCTCTTCTTAGCAGAACTGTTTTTTTGTTTGTTTTTTGTTAAACCAGTAAAGGATACCTGTAAATATACTGTTCTACTCTACAATCGGCTAAAAAAAAAAAAAAAACTACCCGACCTCAAGAATGGGAGATTAATTTAATAACCAGAATCACTTTTAAGGCTCAATTCATGATTCCAACATTTCTAAAAAGACTCAAACATAAAAAAAATAGACTTTGGTCCTTTCACTGATGTAAAAAGAAACATTGAATTGCATCATAAGACAATAATTGGAGCGTAATCTGATCCATGTTACAGGTCACAAAACCAGACACAGATGAGCAAAAATGAGAAGCAGCAAGTTCCTCCAGTGGAGTCAGAGGGGAAGTTGCTAAATCAATAGGGTGGAGCCCACAACACCCTGCAGGAGGTATCAAACTGCCCATTGCTCTTCAGCTGATCTTACATTTCATCGAGCTGGTAGAAAATGTGCCAGTATGCTGGACAGACAGAGCCAGAGGAAGATAACAAGACTCAACATTCTGCAGATCTCCATCGTACTTTCTCTGGACACATCCTTCCTGGGCTGCTGATAACACAATGACCCAGAATGACTCTGGTGGTTCTTATCACAGAGTGCAGCTGTTCATGGCAAAACAGCTGAATATGTAAAAATGTGGCAAGAAAAACCTCCAAGGACTAAACTGTCCCATTCAACCAAAAAAAAAAAAAAAAAAAAAAAAAAAAAAAACCCACAACAAAAAACTGAATAGTGAACTCTAAATAAAGATGTCTTCATTGTTTGGTCCATTTAATAGCCCATATATTTTACTTTAGGCTTTGAAGGATAGTTTTAAAATGATGCTAAAAAAATATATTTTTTTAGAAAAGTAGAATGTTGTGCGCAAATAATGCAGTCAAACAGATAGACACACTCCTGATGACCTTTAGATAACAGCCCCATAATAAGCTGAAGAGAAACCACATGCTTTTAGGAGCCATCAGTGGGATCTTGGCCCAATTCTGGCAGAGAGTTTTGACTGCTCTTGTTTTTAGATAAAGTAAAAACATTTCAAATTGGCTGGTTTCCTGGTTCAGACCTGGCTTTTAAAAACAGTCCAAACATTAGGGCTCCTCCAAACGTGGTCATTATGAACAACACTTCAATTTTAGTTGTACAAAACACAAAAAGTAACGTCTTTCATTTTGAGTGCATCTTTAAAACATAATATTTAGTTATTTAAGTTGCGTTAATGGCTCCATTTTTGAGGCCTCTTCAGTCACCATTGCTGCTGAACTCTTCCAGTGCTTTTTTGAAAGTCTTAAGAATATTCTACCAAATTACATCAGGTGTTCCCCTAAACATACATCCATAGGAGTGCATTAATTTGACTTAAACTGTGTACATTAACCAATGATAAGCTTATAAGCCATTACATCAAGCTCAAAGTTTCTCTGGTTGCTTAAAAGCGTCATAATTTTTGAGTTTCTAAACCTCTGAATTTGATAGAACAGTAACAGTAAAAAAAAAAAGAAAAAAAAGAGAAAAGGGGGAAAACATGATTATGCATCTTTCCTTGGGGAAAAAAATAAATTTAAACTACGGCAGTCAGGTTCAACTTTTTTAAATTAACCCAATTTGTATAGTGGATCTTTTCTTTATTGATCAAATCAAAGTTACAAAGTTCAAAATTAATAGCAATACAAGCTTAAGTTTCTATTTACCTACTGGTCAAAGTCCTGTGGCTTTAAAGATGGAAGCTGTAATGTTCTAAAGCCTTAGGAAGCTGAAATTAACTATGTGCCATTTTCACCAAGAGGAAACAGGCTGACATGTTACAGAGGACAGAGACTTTAAGTGATCAAAAGTATGAAAAATGGACTGATTTTAGCTTCTATATCACAATTCCATTATATACAGAAGCCTACGCCTGTGTTATTACTTATAGCTGTTCTTTTTTAAAATCAAAATACCAAGAGGAGAAAAGAAAGGGGGACAAAATGCATTATTTTGACATGATTCTTTTCCAAGTCACCATGACATGAATCTTTTCCTAACTTAATTTAATTACTGTATCTGGAGAGTTTCAACATTGGCAGACTGCAGCATCCCAGATATGTGAGGGAGTTGTTTCCGCAGCAGAACTCCAGTATACCTTCCTTATCATAGGGCTATAGTCCACATATGTAAAGACTTTTCTTACATTAACTGTTAACTTGAAAGACGAATTAATTCTTAAATCAAAATTTGTGAAACGAGCTGTGGGTGAAGCAAGACGCTCTGATTCTCTGCAGTTGAACTGTGAAACCCTGACCTCACTTGACTTTCACAGTTGCCATCAATGTTTGTTTTCTCATTGATAAAACAGTCAGGAATGCAAGGCCAAAGCTGGAGGGAAAGTCACCGAGCTCACAGAGAGAGATCAACACAGACAAGCTTTGTCTGAATTCACAGAAAAACAAACCTGCAAACGTCCCTGTTCTTGTGTCAAAACTATGAAACCCTCATTAAATTGAGGCTTTCATAGTTTTCCACAAGGCCCCCCATGTTTAAAAGAATGTTGAGTCTGTACAGATAGGACAGCGCTCTTAATCCAGCAAAATGTGACACTGTAGAGCAGGACATGCAAAAAAAAAAAAAAAGAACATCTTAAAAACTTGACTGTTTTCATTATTAGAAAGTGTGATATTAATGTGCGCACATTTGTACAATTGAATTAATTTCTATTATTTCTTATTACATTTCATACTATAAAATGTAATGGTGTGGAAGACTTTGGCGTAAAAATAAAAGATATATAAAATTTTACACCAGCTTTGGTAAATGCATTTCTTCATGAAGGCAAATGAGCTCAGTCAGAGTAAAAATTAATCTTTAAAACAACCCGCATTCATTTGTTTGAGTAAGTAATGCTGCTTGGCATCCTCCAAGGCTGCAACCAAGGGAACAAATCCTATAAACCTCAAGGGTGCCAGTGGGCCAGCCCACCTAAATGGGCCTGTGCAGTGATGCATGGCTGAGTTTTGCACTCTCAATGGGCTCAAAGGGTTCAGAAATCACAGAAGTCTCCTATGCAGATGGTCTAAAAACAAGCTTTAATAATCAAATGCTTTTAAATATGCTGCTGGGTAGTTTGTCTGCGAGATTATTGTGAATTTAAAAAGGATTATGTGAGTTTTGAGCTCTGAAACCACAAAGGTTCAGTATGATGGGCAGCAGAACCTAATAAACAGAAGTTACATCTCTGTGGGGAAGGTGAAACTCAGAGCAATTAGTTGATCCTGATATTTAGTTGTGAATAGACATTTCAGAAATTAAGGCTCAGAAGACCTAAAACTTCTAATATGATGTTGGTATATCTAATGATCATCAGTTTATTTATTAATTGGGTGTTTGTTTTTTACACTTCAGTGGACTTACTCTGTTTTGTTGCGGGTTTTGTCGTCACTGAGCTGCAGCAGGTCGATGACAGCCTGTCCCAGCAGCTTGTCAGGTCCCACCAGAGCCCGGTGCAGGACGTGGACGCGCAGCGTGCTGCGCTCCTTCCCTCCTCCTCCACCCTGAAGCGGCGGCAGGTCGAAGGTGGCCTCCTCCTTCCATGTCGGAGCTACTGTTTTCTCCACCACCGAGGTCTGGTACTTCTCCTTGCCCACTTGCATAAGCGCATACGCGTCATTTGTGCCTCCTTTCCCTTTAATCCTGAGACCTCTGGCTTGGAGCACCGTTACCTGAACGCTTGTGGGACACCACTGCTGATCCGCTAAGGACATGGTGGCAACACCTGCTGCTGGATCAGCGACCTTCAGGAGGAAAACACCAAAACAAAAGGCAACGGAGACACTTCACCATCCGGATCACCGCAAACTGAAGAGGACGGAAAAGTTTGCTGACGAGCGCAGCAGGAGTTAGAGCCAGCTGATTGGGCGTGGTCACATCAAGGTTTGGAGAAGCCACGCCCACTCTGAGCTGACAGGTGGGTGGATCGATGTTCATTATGAATTAACCACACACCTGACACCTGTCTGCAGCCGGTATACATTCAATCTAAAATACTTTCTACTGAAGCAAAGTGATGTTTGACAACCTTTAAGCAGAGGCGTAGCCAGACATTTTTATAAGAGTGGCCAGGTAATAACCAATGTACACTGAAGGGGTGCCGAAAGCGGATAGCCACCAGAACCTCACTGTCAATCTACACTGTTCCAACAGGATTATTAACAAGCAAAACATCCATATTTTGTAAATAAAGACAAACTATACTTTCCTACAGCCTTTGCTTACAAATAGACACATATATTTGAACACCCATAATTTCTAGATAAAAGATATAGTGGATAAAACTCTTTCAGTTTTGAGTTCTGGGCCATAAATCTTTTCTATTGTCATTACTTACCTACTTGTATCAAGAAACATTCTGCATAGAATTGATATTTACAAGTACTAATATCTACATAAATTGCTTATTTGCTAAGTTCTGTATTTATCATTTTTGACTTAGTATATTAATGTGCATAATTAACCACAAAAAACTAAAATGTTTTGAATATTCCACTTGAGATTAATAATGTTGCCACCATCTGTATTAGATGGGTGACCACAGGGGTGGCCAATGATTGGCTAAGGATGGCAATGGCCACCCCTGGCCCCCCATCTAGATCCGCCTCTGCCTTCAAGCAGGGATTTTTATCATAGTTAACAGAATTGAGACCTTGTAGTAGGGTGTTTGTAACAGTGTTGCCAGAACAAGCAAGATGAATTCAATCATAGGGGAGAACAGTGGCGTCAGATGTAGGAGTTTGCCCCTGAAATCGAAGAATTGACGGTTCAAGCCCCGGCTCCAAATTTCAGTGTTGTTGTGTCCTTGGGCAAGACACTTCACCTGCATTGTCTACTGATGGTGGTCAGAGGGCCCGGTGGCGTCAGTGTACGGCAGCTCCGCTTCTGTCAGTGAGCCCCTGGGCAGCTGTGGCTACAATGTAGCTTGCCACCATCTGTGTGTGTGTGTGTGTGAATGGATGACTGACTGAATGTAGTGTAAAGCGCTTTGGTCAAGTCTCTTGACTTGAAAAAGCGCTATATAAGTACAGGCCATTTACTATTCAATCAGCAGAAACAATATTATTATTAACACAAATGCAGCTCTGCTGCTCTTCTCATCTGTGGGGAACAGATGAGCAACGTCATAGCAGCACGCACATTACTGAAGGGTGTGTCGCTTTAGTTACGACCAGAGACAGGTAACTATATAATGCAATGATTATGGGTTGGTGGGTTTTTTTTGTTTGTTTTTTTTTGTATTCATAATACAATGGAATAATATATTGTGTTATATATATATATATATACCGTATATATATATATATATATATAGTATGTGTGTGTGTGTTAAATACTGTCTTTAATGTTGCTGCTATTTTCAAATATCAATTACTGTAAAAATGTGGTTATGTAGTTCTCCAGGTGCACAGTATTTATATTGTTAAAACACTTACAGTACAGTATTTTTTTATATATATATTTTAGCTCTTCACTATTATGTATTTTTATACACTCTTCTAAGACCCACATTTTTGTGAACATTTTTTCTATAATTTTTTTGCTGCTGTAACACCAAAATGTTCCCATTGTGCGACAAAAAAATTTATATTCTATTCTATTCTATTCTATTTTATCATATAATGATTGAAAGCCAATTATTAAAAAAATAAAGGTTGAGTTGTTTTTTCGAGTTGTTTTTTTTTTTTTTACTTTTCTGGAATACAAAAATAAAGACATTTTCACTGCAATGTTTTGAGAAGATTAACTTGCTACTCGATGTTTCACTTTTCGAACTGAGTTACAGAAATAGGGTAAAACTGATTAAAATTTTACTGCCTATTCCAGCTACATTTTCAACTGTAAGGGAAGCAGAATTGATAGAAAAGGAACCATACTTACCCACTTGTTAAAAATAATGAATGGAGAACCTGATCTCTCAGTGAACAACATGTCAAACCTTGACATGTAAATTAATGATTTTCTTTTTCTATCTTGACATGAATTCTTTGAATTACAACATCTCTTTGCCTTAAGGGGGGGCACAGGCTCCATGGTTTTAATGAGCAGTTTCAATGGGGTTCAGACTAGTTCCTGTATCTCTAACTATTACATTGTGCCAGTTTGGTATGTCCACAACTGATTTTCTGCCTCTTTTGTATAGAGGTGGCCTTCTGAAACTCAAATGACTACATACTGTATACCCATAGTTAATTCATATAGAGTGAGATACTGTTTTATGTAAAACACTGACTCCTGCTGTAAGAGTGAGGTAAAGGACATATTTTTTTAAAATCAGAATATTATAGACTATAAATATAACCTTAAATAGTAATTCAGCAACAAGCAAATGTGTGTTTCATCTTAGTCACCATAACATGCAAAGAGCAGCAATAATTAAAGCTGCAGACAAACAGAGCATTGAGCCAATTAGCAAACTGATTACACATGCAGGAAACACTGTATATGTTATATAATAATGCCTGCTGTGCCTGCATCTGGGAAATTAGCAAACTACTGTGTTTTCAGAGAGTCATTTCTTTAATGAAATAGTAATTAATGGTATTATGATTAATCACCTAAGCGATAAAAAACAGATCTTCAAGACTGTATTTAGTTAACATTTTCTGACTTGCACAAGCTTACAAAAAACATTTTCAAATAAAAAACATCTTATTATAAAATGCAAACTCGATTCTTTACTAATGCATTTCACACCATATGTTGCATTGTTGAACAGGACATAAGAGCCTGTAGTGATGATGGACATACAGGTCTTTATTACAACTGAAAATCATTTGTCTTTGTCGCCCTCTGGACATCCACCTTCTGTATGTTTGCACCGGTTCTGATCCTCATGTCCCCCCATAAGTATTTTGCTGTAAAGTTGCTGTTCTTCTTCTTTAAAAGCATCTTTCACTTTGGTTCGTTTCAGTCCTGCATCCCTGGAGGAGCAAATGTAAACAAAGACGAGACTGTCATACATAGAGTCAGTCTTAGTGGTAATATTTTCAGCAAACCCAGGAGAAACAATAATAAATGTGGTCTTTGATTTAGCTCCAGCATGTAATACTTAATTATGATTATGAAATCTAAAACCTCAATAAATTAGTTTGTGAACTGGGCCCTATGTTCAGCAGGATATTTAGTTTGAACTCATGAAAATCTAAAACTAAAATGAAGAAATAGTCAAAATAGTATTTCAGTACCACATTGACTCACCATATGAGGTCCACTAACCCTGCCTGGGCAGCAATGGCAGCCTTTACTCGATTGGCAAATTGCACTGCATCCTCTCCTTCCTATAAATGGGATAAAAAAAAAAAGGTTTTTAAAAATATCCAACGAATTCTGGAACTGTTTCTTCCCCACCGTCATTAGAATGCTAAATGGGTTATAAAATAAAATAAAAAGAAAAAAAATAAAATATTTATTTTATTTTTTTTTTTAATTATTAAAAAAAATAAAATAGTCCAGAGAGCTGTATTTAACGGAATTTCTTTTTGTTTACACTTGTGTTTACAAAATGACAAAATAAAATCTGTCTAAGTCTAAAAAGAAAACAGATAAGGCTAAAATGGCTAAATGTTTTATTATATATGTTTTAATATAACTAACTGGTCATTGTATTGATAACATAGTCCTGTGTGCTCACTTTTAGCTCCTCAAGGACATAAAACTTTGCTGTGTTTTCAATGATATTACAGAAAAAAAAACATTTACAATCCGTTTGGGTGTGTTTTTTTCTTTAGCACATTATATAAAAGCTTACAGTGATGTAATTGGCGTTAGTGTTAGCTAAAGGGGAATTGCAAAAATGTGTGCCAGAATCTTTATTGTCATGATGAAACCATAATGAATATTTTTGTCAACATGCTTGGCTCCAGAATACACATAGAAAATACAGAGAAAATAAAAAACACTTTGGGGAGAAACAAGCATCTTTAAAAGTCTTTAAAAAGTTGACATTCATGCATATTGTTGTAACTTTTATATTCTAAAATGTATCTGACATTTAATTTGTGGCGACATTGGGGTCTGAGGGCCTGGTAGTGCCTGTTTTCGGCAGCCTTGCTTATGTCAGTGTGCCCCTGGGCAGCTGTTGCTACAAAGTAGCTTGCCACCATTAGTGTGTGAATGACAAAATGCCGTGTAAATTACTTTGCAGTCACCGAACTTAAAAAGCGGCCATTCCCGTACAGCGCTTTTACTAAAATATTTACAGTAACATTAAAGGTTTACAGCTTGCTGTATGTTACTGATGTACATTGTTTACATTTCCCCTGCTATTGTGGAATTGTAAGAGCTTACCTTTCTCCTCATTGGTGGTAGATACCAAACGCTACAAACGATGGCCCAGCTGCTCATCATTCTGACCAGGTATCCCACTAAACCAAATTTGCTGCTGTCCCAAAAAGCATCTCCAAAGTGAGGATCATACTGAAAGAAAAAATAAAAACCTTGCTCCTTCTGGCCTAACTACAAGAAAAATAAGTGCAGAAGAGACCTTACCTTAATGGCAGCAGGATAGATGGTGCAGCCGATTTCAAAGCTGCCCTTCCTGAACATCATCACTGATGTGTTGTTGACACAACTGCCTGTAAATGAAATAATCTGAAGATTTGTGAGGAAAGTATTTCTCATGCCTTCTCTTTTAAAACACTTTTTAGCACTTTTTACGGGAATGTTTTGTGATTTTTCAAAACTTTCAAAACATTTTAAAGTATCACAGTAACCGCTACATTGCTGTGCATTTTAGTTAATATTTTGCACGGACACGACAAAAGTTTAAACAACATAATGAAACCACAATAAACTTTAGTAGGTAAAACCTAATTACACAAAAAGGGTGCTATGTTTTTTCTGTTGATGCAAGGCCTAATAGATCCATGATTTTATATATTCTTAACCAACCATCTGAATGTTTCAGCTTATGTAGTGATTTGACGGCAAATTTTACATTTTTCTAATCTGTTCATGTCCAGTTTTGGTAAGTATGCATGCTCAGTTTACAATTAGCAGACAGCTGTGAAATCTGGCATGGTCTGCTGCCACAGCTGTCTGCGGTCTGCTGCCCATCTGCTTCAAGGTTTTCAACATGTTTTTTTGTAAGGCTACTGTTGGTTTTTAGATTGTTTTTACTCTTTGAGCTATTTTTTGGGAACCTTTGGAAATTTTTTGTAGTAAAATTTCCAACATATTAACAGTACCGGTTCAAAATCACTTTAATACACTTTTTTTTAACAAGCATTTACAAAAAGCTTAGTATTTAGGTTACAGGTGACTGTGCTCTAAAATGAAAATAAAATGAGAAAACATTAGCTTGCTTATGGCTCTGACAGGCAGACTTTATGTCTTCTACTTGTGAACCTCATTTCTTTCACATTACATGTTTGCACAACCAAATAACCCGTAGTTTGCATAATGTTTGCTCTGAAGAAAAAACATCAGTGTAAAAGAAGATTATTTCATCATCGTGCATTAAGATTATGTGCACAATTATTATTTTATGCAGGTGGGAGGTTACTTTTATTATAAAAACCTTTTATATTAAATTGTGTTGCAAAACTCTTTATTTTGCAAAGAGATTTGCAAGCCTATGTATTCTATTTCTTTTTGTGTTAATGTATCAAAAAGAAATATAAATAAAAAAATATCAAGCTATTCTGATTATAGGTCTCGCTAGCTAGGTAACAGGGTTCATGCGCACCTTCAGGGAAGATAAGGATGGGATGTTTGTTTTCATCTGCAATGTGATCCCTGAGTCTGAAACATAAGACAAGGAGAAAAAAAAACAAAGAAAAACTTCAAAAAATACATAATTAGTGAAGTGAAGGAAAAGTTGTTTTATTTCCTACAAAACACCTTTTATTGTGGGATAATTTTTAATAATGAAATCTTAGGGGATATGAAGTGACTCTAGATTCTTTAACATTACATGCTGGGTAAAAGATTGTTCTTAATAACACATCATTAAAAGATATTCCTTATTAGTAAAAGATGTGTTCAGATGTCATTCTTTTCCCTTACAGTTTTTTATCTAAAAATAGAAATGAAATACATTTATTTGAAATTAGTTTCTGCTAAAGTTAAGGGACACTTTATACTAACCCTGCAATGTTACCTTTGGGCCACTAGGTGTCTGTCTTTGACTTCAGCTCGTTCAAACCATATATGAGAAGAGGAGGTCACCATGGCTCTTTGGATCATTCCCAGTAAGCCTCCATGTAACTGACCAACCTGAAAGATAACTTCACTTTGACTTCCTCTCATCCTTTAAATGTATTTTACTCATAACATGCAGACTTTCTACATACTTAAAATTCCATACCAAAGAGTAGCAAAGGTCATTGGCCAGGATAATCCCATCTATTGGTGTTGTGTGATTGGCCACACAGATGCCATCATTCTTTGGTTTGTTTTCTCTGCAGGTAAACAGAACATAGACAGAGAAATTATCTTGATGGCTGTGCTAAGTAGAATTTGACAAGGGATCAAATAGGTTAAGACGCAAGAACAAGCGTTCTGTGCAGCGTTTGCAGCTAAACTCAATAATAATAATAAGTTCAAATGAAATACATATAATCAACAATTTTGGATGAAACTCTTAAAATATGGTATGAGGTACTTAAAAAATACAAATCAGAAGGAGATAGTGAACTCTTAATGTGGCCCTCTCAGTCAAAGAGATTTAAACCAAAAGACTCGGATAGCACATTTATAGATTGGAGGAGAATGGGGATAACGGCTATCTGCACACTAGTAGAAGGAAAAACATTTAAAACATTCAATAAAATCAGAAGAGAATTTTAACTGAATAACAGAGATTTTTTTCAGATACCTACAGCTAAGACACTTATATACCAATGAGGTTGAGAAAGAATTATCACTGGAAGGAAATGAGTTGATTCAGCTCTTTGTAGAACCAAACCCCCAAAAAAGTTGTATCTAAACTATATAAAAGCTTACAAAAACGAAATGGAAATAACTCGTTATATATAAAGTCCAAATGGGAAGCAGAGTTCAAAGTGAAACTGTCAAAGAGTGACTGGCTTTCAATGTGCAAAACACGACAGTCCTCCACAAGTTCTAGAGGTTGGAGGGAATTTGGATGGAAAAATTTAATACGCTACTTCATAACACCTCAATTACGAAATCAATTATTCCATACTCAACAACAATGTTGGAGGCAATGTGGACAGATGAATGCCAGTCACTCTCATATATTTTGCAATGTACAAAAATACAAACCTACAGTACTGGGATCAAGTTGTTAAGGCTACAGAAGAAATAATAGGATACAAGATACCCAAGGACCCACGAATAATATATTTGGGCTGGCTGGAGAGTGAAGGGATACACCGGAAAGACATCTATCTTCTCAAAATCTTGATAGTGGCAGCTAAAAAGGCGATTACCAGAAAATGGTTTAAAAGTGACCCTCCACACCTGACGCAATGGATTTTAATAGTAGAGGAAATCTTCACAATGGAGGAAATGACCTACCACCTGAGGATCAAGTACAAATACCTGAAACAACAGTGGAGGAAATGGTTTGATTGCACAAATCGGAAAGGACTTATCCTCAATAAGACTGGAACGAAAGATAAACCTTTTTAAGACTTGTGTGACCCCCACATTCACTAAACTCAGACTCTGTTATACCTTTGCTGTATTTTTATCGTCCTTCGCTGTTCATATTCTTCTTTTGTTTGTTTTAATGCAAAACTGAAAAATACTAAATAAAAAAAAAAATACATATAATCATTTTCCACTTTTTGAAATAAAAAAGGATCCAACCTTTCATGTCTTAAATTAAGATTATCAGAACTGTTTCTTTTTTTCTAAATGCTGAAAGGATGGGATATTATTCTTTTTAAAGATTATTTTTTTTTTATATTTTCTAATTCAACATTTTAAAATACAATTTCTTACATTATAGTTTTGCTGTAATTTTGCCCATATTTACTTGACAGAAGTAATGTGACCAAATCAGGTTTGTAAGCCACATTGTTTATCCATGATGGGTCTGACAACAACATTTGATGATGTTGACACCTCAATTTTCTGGTCTTTGGCAGATTTTTTAAATGTATTAGAAATAATTTTCAATCTAATTTCATGAGATGCTGCTTTAGCAATTTTTAAGTATGTAAAATGGATTTGTACAGGGTACCAGCAGCACAAATCCACCCTATTCTGTAAAGTTTGCAGAATGTTATACTTTTCACAAACTTGTACTGTATTTTCTTTCATCTGAATCAGGGTTAACCAGCCTTTTAAGGCCTTAGAGCTACTTCATGGGTGCTGCGCCATAGAAAGGGCTAGTATGAATAGAGGAACCAGAGTTCATCTAAACTTCATAGTAAGCAGCATGATAAACATAATTTCATTATTACTTTTACTTCCTAAATGTCTTTTAGATGTTTTCATTTTGAAACCTCTATAAATGAAAGTGTGATTAAAAAAAGAAGGGCAACAGAATAGATAAAAATTCAGACTTAGCCCACTGGTGATTTGTGAGGTTATCAAGGAGATGCTGAGGGCGCCCCATGTGGTCCCTGAGGGCCAGTTGGTGTCCGCAGGCACCATGTTGGTGACTCCTGCTCTAAATTAAACAATGCTTATTGTGATCAAACATTTCAATTGTAGTTTAATCAGACAAAAGAAAACGAAACAAGAATTAAGATATTTTTCCCTGAATGTATTTACAGACCTTTAATGTTGCTTTTCATGATGCTTTTGTACTAACTGTTTCCATTCTGAGAGCCTCATAAGTTCTTTTCAGATAACGACGCACTCTAAAAAAATGGCACTGTGGTAGGTAATTGTTACCCTGTGTAGATTAGAGAAAAATTAAAATAAGCTAAAACATCTAAACACAGTATACAGTAGGTATGAAAAGTCAACCAGAATGAATTTGCACTCAGGCCTATGTTGAGCATTGATGTCCCTGTTACTAAAAATGAAATGTTTCTATTTCCAACTCTATATAGCATTAATGCTTTGCAGAATGATGTGATGGGGAATGATATCCCATCTCATACCTGTTGTGATAGGTGATGATTCCAGTCAGAGATCCAACACATAGACGATAACCCATCCAATGCACCTTATCACTGAGGTAGCTTCTTAACCTGGTATCATACAGGAATGAAGGCACAACCTTTGCTAAGATTACTTATATGCAAGTTGAAACTTAAGCAGGACCGATGGAGACTCACTTTGTTTTGGGTAGGAATCCTACCATGGTGCTTAAAACAATGAACAGAGAAATCCCTGTCACTGCTACAGTTACCCTAAAAAAAAGTACATTCAAACAAATGGATTATGTAAGACATAACCTCGCTCCGCAAAAAATGAATAAAAAATAATTACTGCTCTGACCTGAAAGGCAGTAGAACACCATAGCGGATTAAAACTCCAAGAACCCACAAGGCTAAGAGTTTTAGACTTAGGTAACGGAAGTTGCGGTTGCTCCTTTTTAGCAAGTTCCAGCTTTCCAGCTCCTGGGCTGAGAAGCACTTGGTCACGTCATCGTCCACAATGCTCTCCAAGGCTTTTCGACAGAAGAAGAAGACATCAGAGAGTTCAAACCTTGGCTCCAAACTCAGAAGAGTACTTTGCTGAAGGTCCTCAAATTCCTGTTGCAGAGTTGAACCTGGTGTTTTGGCTATAATGCCTTTGGGTAGAGAAATACATTTTATATTTTATGATGAAAAATACATAAAATACATGATTTACTTGTAATTTGTACTGCCAAAAAACACTGAAATGTCAATATCTCACCCCTGGTATAGTGTTTGTAGAGTTGCTGATTCTTCTCTTTAGCACTCAGCTCCATTTGTAAGGTTGCCCACTAAAAGTCAATAAAACAGATCGCTGTCAGGCTTTGCTAAACAACCTATATAGGTCATCAGAATAGAATCAGAGTCAGAGACTGAAGGAGAGAATGTGCAGCAGAGAGCAACTGTATAAAAAACAACCCACCCCCCATGAAATTAGACAACATATGTCTGAAGCACAGCTATGTTCACAGGAGGAGAGCATGTGCTCTGCAGATTATTACGGGCCAATTTTAGCTCCAAACGTTCACTATCCAGCTTAAACATTGGAAAAGTAGGTCATAAACTTAGAAGAGGAGGGTTCAGCATCAGATAAGAAGGGAGATATTTACAGAGCCACGCTGGAGTTGTGCTAAGAAACAGGAACATTTATTATCTGACTGTAGATACCTGAGATTATAGAAGGTGCAACATTCCAATCCATCAACCACTAATAGATTACAAAAGAATCAAGCCTTACTGTTATCTTCTGTCTTTTGCTGATCTGTGAATTTATGTTTTGAATTTGACCTAAGCTACACAGCAATTAGCTATTTTATATTATATGTTGTGAATGTTTGAAAGTTTATCAACATTGATTATTAAATGGATGGAAACTTTTTGATCTCTTTTCTATTGTTTTATGCATAACTTGAAATAGTCATGCCAGATGTTTTCTTAATGGCTGATGTGAGGTTAAGTAGATACATTTAGACGTAGATCATTGTGTATTTTTTTGACTCCATGTTTAATTGGGACTTTGTATGGGCTACAGGTCCAGATTATGTCCAAAGAAATTAATCCAGTTTTAACCTAATTAAATGTGTTTCTTGTGATATGAGCCCACTATAATAAGAAACTGTTCCCAACTGCTGTCTAAAGCACTTTGACCTCTATGCCCACTTAAACAGTGTTTGGTTCCTGTCTCTTCTGGTAGATTTTCAGCCTTAATTCAAGGTTAGAGGAAATTAGCTGAAACAGTTTCCCAATAATAACTTTAAATCTTCTAAGTAGCTGGCAGTGAAGACTCTTTAAGTTTTCCAAAAGTAACATTTTATTACACATTTGTTCAGTTTTGCACTCGGTAAAATATTCCAGGTCACACTATGTTGGGTATGGGTATATGCAGATAAACCGCTGGATAAAAAGCCTGATCAAGAAGGCTTGAGATATCTGGTGGTCTGAGATATCTAAACCAACTCTAATGGGTCCTGAGGCTGTGAGCTTTCTCTGCCTGAGGAAGCTGTTCCAAAGAAAAAAAACAAAAATCCTTTAATCTTGATATAATGCATCATATTTACCTCCTATCTTAATTAAGGATTTATGTTTCACAACCAGTTAATTTATAAAAACTGTCTTTTTCAGCTGAACAATTTAGGAGCTAAATATTATTAGATAAAACAAATTATCTTAAAAGATGAAACAATTATAATTTATTTTTACTTTGCTATATATAGATAATCTTTATAAAATACTCTCCGGACAAACCACAGTATTAGCTCTAACTCCTAACTCATCAGTGTGGTATGTGTCTCACTGAGATGGTTTTATATTCACAGCTGGGAAAAGGCTGATACCAGTGAGCTTCAGAATAATATTAGCTATGATCAGAATAATATTGGCTGAATGCATTCCAAGATCAGATCGAAATGTGTCATGCAATATTCTGAAGGAGTGGAAATGCACCATGTGGATGTGTGGTGCACATGTGCACTGATCAGATTGTTAGTCGGCACAAACCATCATTCTCAGTCAGATCACTTCTTCTCATTTGATCAGAATATTCAAACTGGCATGTTTACAACATATTATAGTCCAGCTGGCTAATTATCACTTATGTGCATGTAGCCATAGCTATTGTTGATTGCCCCTCTTAGGTTAGGTCCACCTGACTGCAGTCAGTGTTTTAGTTGACTGTAATGAATTAGTTTTTTTCTGTGGGTAGAATGCTGGTTTGTTAGATCTCTCAGCTGCTTCTTCAGACAGAGTTTATCCTGACCTGATACTCCAAATCACTATATCATTCTTCAGTTTATGAACTAACATTCAAACCGGAGAGACTCTGAGAATACTTTGAATTGTCTATGTTGTATGCACTGAAGTTGTGGTAACTTTTGGCTTTATTTATAAAGCTTCATTTCCATTCTAGACATTGAAATCTGAATGTTTCTTAAGGGCTACAAGTCTGAACCCAACAAATGAGGAATAACTGGTTAAATTTATAATGTATGATCATTTCTCACTCTAATATATCATAAATCCATCAAACTCACCTTAAATATGCTCAAAAGTGTCCTCGTGTAATATTGATGAATACCAAAAGAGACTCCAAGTATATGAGGCAAAAATAAAAAGCCAAATAGAAGAGTCAACCACACATTGATATGTAGGCCAAGATATCTGAAGAGCAGGTCAACAGGCAGCATGAACCAAGCCATGTGTTTCACTGCAGAAGAAGAAAAGGGGTATGAGGTGGTGGCCTTCAGCTTTAACAAAAGCTGCTTGCTCTGTTTAACGCTCATACTGTAGAGGCGGCTGAGCCATACAGCAAGAGTTAAACATGTGGATCTGGCTAAAGGAAGAACAAAATGATCACCCAGAAAAAACATAAAACAGTTAACTAAGGTATGCAAAGTCATTGTAAAATGAGTAATCGATTAAATCATCTCTGAAAGTTTTAAACTTATACCGTAACTTAATAGCCTTTTTAAAATGAGGTTTAGGCTCACAGCAAAAAAAACAAAACAAAAAAAACCCATTAAAGTCTCATTATATTTTCCGCCATTTTAGTATAATTTTGCTTCTTTATATTAGATCCATGCATAGCGAAACTAGTCTTAAAAATACAGAGTTTTGATTCAGACCCCCCCACCCCCACCCCCCTCTCTAATTTACATTTATTCAT
>NW_015150784.1:107514-121402 GCF_000732505.1 Cyprinodon variegatus
CCCATTACGCTCGAAAGTAACTACGGCAAGTTGAGAGAGATGAACTGAGACGGTACTGAACAATAGATGGCAGTATTAAAATTACCTATTTAAACAAACCTCATCACTTGAGAAGGTACAGTAGGTGATGGGGACGTCGTGGAAGACATTTTGTCCCGTAACACTCGCCGTACTGTTGGGGGGGACAAGCAGTGGGGGGGAGATGTTCATGTTGCTGCGGTCTGCAGTCTGGACGTTAGATGTCGCTGAAAATTACACACTGAAGCTTTAATCATTTTGTGTATGTTTACCTTTTAATATCAAAGACAAAAAAACATGAATATTGTTCCATAAAAAAACACACATTTTCCAATTGAAAGAGATATCTTTATTTTTCATCATCTGCTACAAATTTCAGTAGTTTTCTATCATGCATAGTTTCACACATTTAAGACAAAAAAAATCACAAAATTGGATTTCCTTTTTTCAAATATAATTGAACTTTAAAGCATGCATATTTTCATGTGTCCAGTCTAGGACAGTCAAAGCTGTCCCGCTGTAATGATTAACGTTCTTTGGCTTTTTCGTATAAAGAAGCTCACCTTGCTTCTTTACACTTACTGAAACAAAGAAATGACACAGGATTTAGAGATTGGAATGTCTTCAGCAAAGTAACATATACGGTTTAGCTCACTTTGAGGTATTTATTGCTTAAAATTGTTTCACCGTTTCACCTTAAAAATAAGAAACTATACAAGCCCCCCAAAATAATAAACTTCTATCACATCTAAATCTATCTGATATAAACTAATCTGTTAACTGAATCTCTCAAACACAGATCAGTAAAACTGTTCTGAACGCAGTGTTATTATTCATGCAGGTAATGATCATAATTAATAAAACATTGACTTAATCAAAACTCTTTTAGTAATGATATTTTTGTTACTGGATGTTTGCAGCTACATGAATGTCTTATGCACACTGGAAATTGCACATGTATGTCACAGAAAAGCCAGTGCTACATTATACAGGTTTACTGAACAAATATGGGTTTGTCTTAGCAGATGTATGTACATTAAACATCAACAGTGTATGATGGAGAAAGAAACAAGATTCACAGAATTCAAACAGAGATGTGACTAGATGATATGGGATGTTTCTATATTGCTTGTCGTGTTTGCGTTAAATATAATCACTGCAGTCAAACATTTGAAGGATTGTGAGTTGCTTCATGTTGCTGTGTTAAATATTATTAAGTTAATCTGCTACAGTCAGTATTAACAGAGGCTTCTGGTGTTTGAGGAGACTACCTCAGACATCATATGTGCCCTTGGCCTAATGGGTCAGTAAACACATAGAAATGTTCTAGTATTTAAAGGAAAACATGTTTGAAAAATGTACTCTGCAAAAGTCACGAGTGCAGCCATTGGTTTTGTTTATGCTTGAAGGAACAGCAGCAGCGTGTTATTAACAGTGATGCTCCCGGCTGTAAGCGTCAGCCGTTCTGCTTCGGCGAGGCAGTTTCGGGACAAGGTTGATATGTTTTTGCCATCTTCACAGTTCAGGAAAGTTTGAAGCCTGTCGTTTTTCTTCAACAGACTTTCTCCGTGCTTCTCCAGCTGAGTATCCAATCAAGGCTTTCTGCCAGGAACTCATCGGGACATCATTCGAACAAATTCTGGAACGTTTATGAAAAAGAAAGATTATTAAGCTATGTGCTCTGCTTTAGTTTTGTTCTAAATAAATTCTACCAAATATTTTCAGCATTTCATAACTTTATTGTTTTTTTTAATTGCAAACATTTATCATTTCTACTGAAATTAATGTGCTATGTTCTTGTCCATTTTTACTATTTAGGTAATCTATTTTATGTTTTTGATTTTAAAAATTAGGAATTAACAACTATCAACCCCCCCTAAAAACTATTATAACTAGACAGCTATTGTTGAGGATAAAAGCAAAAAAAAAAAGATTAAAAACCAATGAGATGAAAGCATAATATGCATCTTTCACTTTATGTTGAATTATTGGGCCTAGGTAGAAGATGGATATTAGCAGCAGTATTAGTAGTAGTGTTGGTGTTAGTATTAGTATTATATTAGTACTACAAAATTAAATCAAAAATAATTAGAAATGTATGTATATTACAAATTTGTGACAACATTTATTATGGTCAATGATGACATCCACCATTAGAAACCAGCCGTGACAGAAACAAGAGCTTGCAGAAGGTTCCCAGGTCCACACTGAATGCTTAATCTTAATGCTTAAAACTATATTAGCTTTGTACAGGTAATAAAAAGGGTTTGTTGCACATTTCCAACAATGGGCATAAAGGGGTTAAAGAGTTTTTCAGTTCAATGGTTTCATAGTTGATACAAACCCACCACAACTGACTTTTGCTTAAAATGTGGCAGCTGGATGAAGGTATAAATCAGCCTCATATTATAATTTTTTTGGACAGTTTGACATGCAGCACCATGTTCGTAGTGCAGCACCATGGTCATGGACAATATTCAAAACTCCTTGCAATTACGGACTCTTATTCCGCTACAGCATTTTAAATCACTATTGAAAACTGCTTGCACAGAGAATTGTAACTGTTATTCTAGAGTTTAGTTTATGATTGATTTTATTATGTTGTCCTGTGTTTTTATAGTCTTACTGTACTGCTGCCTCTTGGCCAGGTCTCCCTCGAAAAGAGATTTTATCTCAAGGGACTTCCTGGTAAAATAAAGGTTAAATAAAATAAAAATAAAATGTCCTTTTGTAATAGAGCTCATGGAGAAAAACAAAAATTACTCAAGCTCCTCTCAAACATCTGGCAGGGTTTTCTCTTTTTTTTTATGCTCTTTTTGCATCAGATATCTTTGAAGCTCTTCTAACGAGGTAGGGTGCTCCAGTGATTGTGATCTTACATTCAAAGAGTCAGAAACTGTGCTTTCAAATTTAAATTCACGCAGTTTGCAGCACAATGATTTACCCCATACAGCAGATTAGCTGAGAAAAAGTAACACTTTGTTACTCTGTTTTTCAACATCACACTATGTATTCATCTTTTTCTCTGCAGGTCATCTTCAAGATGTAGTCAGATGTTGCCTCAGAGATAAACTGACAGATATTTCTTCATACATCAGCATGCTATGTGATATTACTGACACTATTTTGTTTTTGTGTGTCTATAGAAACTTTCTGGGAACTAAAAGAAAAAAGGAACGGTGTTTTAACATGTTAATAGAAATGCATATGAGCTCTTATACCTTCGAAGTCTACGTGTCCATCTCCGTTAAGATCAATGTCCCGCAGAATTTCCTCCAGATCTCTGTGTCCGACCTGGGAAAGTTGAGACGAAAGTGTGAGCTTCTGTGGCATTTACTCAGACTAGATTACACGTGAAAAGAGACGGAGAGAAATCAGTCGGACACTGATTGATGGAGGCTCACAGAGAGGAGGGCAGTCTCTCTGTGAGCAGCTCTGTACCTGCTGTCCTAAGAGTTTTTTCATTGCTTCTCTGAGTTCAGCTGTGCTGATCTGGCCGTCGCCGTTTGTGTCAAACTGAAAATAAGGAAAAAACAATATTAAGATAAGCAGCTGCCTTAAGTCTTGGCCTTCTAAGCTTTTTGTTTGTTGGTTTTTTTGCAGCCTTTCATCTCTACAGACTTAAAAAAAAAAGGATGACTTAAAAATAAGTGCACTTAATTTGTCTCTAGCCCATTTCTCCTCGTGCACGCTCTGATTTTTTAAAACAAGCTTACTTTCCAAAAGAAGATTTGAAATTTTTCCACTATGTCAGACTCAACATCGATAAGTGAAAATTGAGACAAGCACATACGAAGGCCTTACATAAACATATCTCAAGAATAATTACCAATTAGAAGGACCACTTATTTAGATGATCCAACCGCAAAAAAAACATCCTCCACTATACCTTTAAACTACTCGGCTTGTATGTTTCGAAGAGTCCAAATAAGGCTTTTCAACAAAAGAGTGACATCCCAGCTGTCAAGCATGGCATTGGATAAATCATGCTAATTTGTTTGCTATAAATCGAGGAACTAATAGAGAGCAGGGAATCTCACAGTTACAATGTGACTGATGTTTGCAGCAACAAAACAAGTTTTATTTAATGAGATGATAATTATGTTTTTTCCATGTATGTGTATTCAGTATGTGGTGGTGCTTGCCTCCTTAAAAGCATCCCTCAGCTCCTTTACTCCAATCATGTCTGCTGTTTCAGCCAAAAGCTTGGGCCCCATAAGCTCAACAAAGTCCTCAAAGTCAACATGTCCTCCAACTGTTAGAAAAAAAAGAGTAAGAAACAGATCAAATGGAAAATAATTTACAAAGTTGTGATGTAAAAAAGATATATATATATAAAAAAAAACATAATTAGGAAATAAAATGAAAACCAAAAAAGTTACGGTTCATGTTGATCTGTTGGCTCAGCTCTATGAGCTCCATCTCTGTTGGCATGTATCCCATCGTCCTCATGCAGTTTCCCAGGTCTTTGCAGCCAATAAATCCATCTTTGTCTTTGTCAAACTCCTTGAATGCTTCACGCAACTCTATAAGAGTTACACAAGTTACATGAAAACATTTTTTTTTTAAACTGCTAATTTAGATTTTTTTATGTCTCTTCTGCTAATACTGATAAAAATGTGTAAAAAGATGTTTAGATAATAATTGCACTGGCATTATTGCACATTTTGTTTTCCTGTTGTTTTTATAGAAAAAAAAAACCTGGATCCTTGTCCAGCTTGTTTGTCATTTTCTCCCAACTGTTTATGTTAAGAAGTTAAAGGCACACAGTCTCACAGCTTCTTCTTTTGAGTAGCATGTTTTCATATCTCTCCCATTTTTTCACAGTGTCTAACAGATTTAGGGCTTTGTTTAACATTGGTGTAGCGTAAACCTAAAATATCAGAGTTTCATTTATTATATTTTTCCTTGGTGTTAGAACAAAATACTAAAATAAACATTTGCAGTGTAGGATTTTATAACTGCAGTAATAGATGAATATTTTAAGGCTTTATTTTAGAGCTCTCCTTTAACAAGGCAGCCAATAAATGTGATGGGTGCTGTCGTTAACCTACCATCCAGCTCTTCTGGTCTCAGCTCTCGGTCCTGCAAAGGAAACAAATGCAAGGTTATAACCCAAACTGCGGCTGACATATGTTAAAACTCATGCCAGCAGGCATTATTCCTCACAACATGCCGCTGTAGAAAACAAAAATAAGCACTTTTGGGTTGCATGCCAGCGGTTTACAGTTTTGAATCCGTTCAGAGAGGAGGAGCTCATTCATGAGAACACAAAGAGATTAAAACATGTTGAGAGTAGCTGCAGTTGAGTGATATTTGGTATATTTGAACGAGTATTAGACAAACTTTAGAAATGTTCGATTATTAATGTGAGTTCTTCAAGGGAGGAATTGAATACTCTGTTTCCACTTAGTTGTCAGCGTATTAGGAAAAATAGGTTCTGTTTTACAACTATTTTACGGTGGCTGTCTTAAGTTGATCCTTGAGCTAAAATACTGTTTTTTTTACATAAAAAAACAACTGAACTGAAAACTGAATATGTCAGTAATGACTTTAAAAGGTGCAGTAACCTGTGTCCTGCCACGGTCTGCAGTGGTTGAGAGTTTTATTTTCTCTCATGATATTTTTGACAATGATCTTTTATTGTGTCCTTTGGTTTTATATTTTCCCTGTGTCCACCAAACGTAGCTGCTTTTTTATTGCCATGTTTTTACCTTTAGTGGATATGATGATCACTTTCTAAGATTTCTTTCCTGCATTTCTGTCAGCTTCTATCAAATGAAGCCCAGGCAAAATTTTAAACAGTATACTGTACCCTGCTGTTGTAAGACTATCAGCCTCACACCACTCCTCCGCCATGGCCGATTATCATCCACAACATTATTGTAAAGCCTCCTCTGCCATGTTAACGTCTGCTTGAAACCAAGATGCAACCCTCTTCCACCGTATCTGCGCCATGATCCTCATTTTCTTCTGGCTCCCCTTCTCCATCTTCCTCCATTCCACCACCAGTGTCAGGCGCCAGGTTGGAGACACCCAATCATAACATGATGACTCTCTATTCTCACATCTTCCACACGGGGCCTGAGTCTCAGTGTCCATATTTCTCATGTCAATAAAACTCCATAATTGTTTCTTGTCTTCTGTATGAGTCTTACCAGGTTGAGTTACTTCCTCTGTTCCTCAGCTCTATGTCATAATTATCCTGTTTTACCATTCTCATCTGATTTCTTTAATTTGCTCTCTATATTGCCCCCTTTCCTCTGTTATCTCACCTTCTCCATGCCTAATTCCCACTAAAGAATAGCTTATTTGGGTTTTCATCTGTTTTTTTCTCTGGTAAGATTTTGTAAAACATTAATTTTCCTTCCATGCATTCTTAATCTTATGGTTTGCTACCACCATATATTTAGTTTGGTGATGCTACATGTCGTCTCTGGCCTGACCATTAACCATTCATTCGTTTCAGGTGTGTTGAAGAAGGAATGCATGCAAAAGCTGCAGGACAGTTGCAGTCGAGTACCGACGATGCCTACCTCTGGTCTATGGTGATGTTAGAAATGTACCCCTACCACTGACCCTGTTCCCAATATTAACCTCAAGAATCCCACATGATTTGACCACATGAAAACCCCACAGAAACAACACTGTATAGTTTTCAGCAACCAAGAACACTCCTTCAATCTAACAAGATTGTGAAAAAAATCCTACAAGCACCATCCTCTTGCAGTGTGTCCCACAGGTCAATGACTCCCTGGAATCAGCTGGTTTTCCTTGATGGAAAACGTAAACCAATCGGACTGATCTATTTGACTTGTTTCTCTAAAGGGCCTTAAGATGACATGTTGTAAACTGACGCTATAGAAAGAAACTTAAAGAAAGAAATAAACTCAGAGCAACACCACATTTTTCAAATGCTTGTTTTAAAGTGTATTGTTTTTTACTGACAGTTTTTGTGCATAAGCTACATTTTGTGCTAATCTCCTTTGCAATGCATGCACTTTATATGTCCTGGACTTACGTACAGCCAGCCGCCTCTCAGCGAAGCCCTTGCGTAGAAAGATGCATGCAGGCCCCAGCACGTTGTGCATGTTTGCTCCGTTCTGGGCCAGGGCTACTAGCGGCTCAAGATGGCCCCCCCCAGATCCCCCTTCCTCACTGGACTGCACTGCTTTGTAGTTCTTCTTCTTGTCCTTCAGCAGCATCCAGGGTGAGGGGCCAGAAATGGGAGCAGAGGCAAAGACAGGGGTACTGAGACTCAGTTTGTTGAGGTGTGCAGTCAACAAGGAGTCGGGTGGAGGTAGGGTGGGGTTAGGGGTTCATAGGGAGTGCAGGGGAGTGACTGTGGACTGACTTATGCCTGGCAGTCATAGGAAGGTGTGAGGGTTAGTTATGATGGATAAAAGAGCTCACTTGGACAAAACAGGGTGTAATATATCATGACAAAGCAACTGATGCCATACAAGAATCTGACATGCATTTCACCATCATGCCCAGCAGAACTGATGGATATCTTCATATCTTGTATAGTAATAAACATTTTATGTTAAAAAAAAAACTTATTTCATCTCCCTAAAAAATTTAAATAATTAAAATGTTCTTTAAAAAAAACACATTTTAAAAGTTAGTTATTGATGCTCTATTGTATAAACTCAGAATAAGGTATTCCTTATGTGTAAACTTTTGCAAAGATACTCCAGTTGCTGCAAAACTCACATTAATGTGTTCTATTTTGCAAACAAGTTTCAGTTTGATTCCTTAGACTTACTTTGTAAACAAATCATGTTGTCCTAAAAGATAAGCCAAACGTTTAGCTAGCCATGGAATTATAATTACCAATTAGCCAATCAAGCAGCAGGTAAATGTTGTTCTCACAGCGGCGGACCAAATTAATGAGAGAATTTAAAACAATCACTGCCTGCCAGATTGGAAGACTCGAGTGGATCAAATCAAACAAGCCCCCACCATCACTTAGTAGTTCAAACATTTTACATATATGTTTTTTTTTTAATCAAATTTAGGTAATAAAATGCTGAGTTCTGCTAACTAAAAAAGGATTATCAAATAACTTCAAAAGCAACTGACTGAACTCCCAGAGAATAACAAAGCACCGATTTAACTACTGCTTCAACCCTCTCTGACATGAGTTAGTATAATCTTTGCACACAAACAAAGGCAGTAGGAATATTCCTTTGCATACATGCTTTACTTTATGATATTCTACAAACAACCTTCAAACTCCATCTGTCATCGTGCCACTCTCAATGCCAATTTGTGCATTTCTACAGTTCTCGCCACAGGAGTGGATGCCCACTGGGTAATCTGAGCAAGCGATGCATGGAACAGGGCTGTCCAAGGCCACATCCTGCCAGAAAAGTACTATGAATCCTTGTGCTAGTTATATAATCTGAAAAAAGAACACATAAGCACACATTTGATCATCAAACCATGGTTCGAACAGATGGCATCAACAGTTGCTTGTCATATTAAGACTCCTCAAGGATGTTCATCTGCAAAAGCAACTATTGTAATTATGAGAGCTCAAGCAAGCATACGGCTGAAACAATATGAAGAGAACATTAGGAGATGAATTTGTCAAGTTTTATCATTTCAGAAATGCCATATAATTCATATCAGGTTGTACTTTGCATCTGATTGACTCTAATGATGGCAAAATTGCTCACACATTGACTAATCGCAGTTGCTGCTGAATGAACTTCATGATTTTTTGGATCTGATAACATGAGCCTAATCATATCAAGGAAAAATCTTTGTTCATCCTGTATAACACAAGAACCACAGCTAGAGTCTTCGGAAAACGACTCCGTAGGTCAGATTTTGTTTAACAATTCTGTCAACTATCATAACTAAAAGCTATTAAATCAATTCTACCTTTAATAATTCCCCATTTAGATTTGAATCAAGACCAACAGCTCAGGACTGAGATCTCAAAATGAACAGAGGGATCAGTCAGGAGAGATTCAGTCAAGTATTACAGCCACTGGTCCGGTTGGTGACACACCATTACACAAACATGCACTGAGAGTCAGGGGAGTCAGGGGAGTCAGGGGAGACGACCACAGGGTGAAAAACCTCAGAGCAAAGCTTACCTTTTTGGCGAAATTTTTTAAAGACTTTACAGAGTTTCCCATTGCAAAAAAATAAAAAGGCAACAAATCTCCCTTTTCTCTATGTTTTCCTTTTAACTGTGCAACTGTGCTTGTTTTTGAGGGCACATATCTGCATGCACAATTGAATGGGTGTCAAGGCAAGCATTGGAAGAGAAGGATAAAGGGAAAAAGGGTTCAGTGGGTTACTGAATAACATAAAGATAACATAACATAAGAAGGGAAGGACAAAGGAGGACCTGCTGGATGGTACAAGGAGAGGGGAGATGAAACAAAATAAAGGACAGCTCAGGAAAACAAAGAGTACTAGGGAGAGGAAGCATGCATGGGATCTGTGCAAGATGCATGTGCCTGAAGTGGAAAAGCAGGATTGCTTATTCATTCCATCCTCTCTTCTACAGTGTCTTCCCTCCCTCCCCTCTACCCTCGCTGTGTGTCCGTCAGCCTTGCTCTTTTCTCGCACACCCCACTCCACCCAAAGCTCCCGCTAGCTCCGCACTTTTAAACCATCTTTATATGAATGTGTCCCAAGAACTTATTTTGGTCAAGCATATTACCTTCCTCTGACCGAGAGGCTGAAGACACTAATCCAAACATAAACACACATATCTATACACCCCTTCCACACACATACACTTGATTAAACACAGTCGGATGTTGGGCCATGAAGCTAAAAATAAAACTCTCCCTCTCTCTCTCTCTGTCTCTCTTCTCCACCCCTTTCCTGACTCTACCCCCAGCATCCATCCCCAACTACAGGGAGGCAACACAAAGTCATGGTAAGCTTTAAGGGCTTGGATTCAGATCAAAGCCAAAATGGTAAAGAAATTACACACGGATGCCGAATTACCCTGATGTAGAGAGAAGCAGAGCAGCACGCGCAAACGCAAACACACACAGACAGGGAACGAAATTCTTGCCGGCAGTTTTTCTTTCTCACTCGCACCAACATCCATTTGACACTGAGGATAAAGGCTGAATATATAGAGCATCTCTGAAAGCCAGCACTTTTGAGGGAATCATACACATAAAGAGATAACCTGTAATCAAATGCCAGTTTGATTAGAAGACTAAATGACACATTTGATGAAACTAACAAAATGTAATTGTTTGACATTTTTTTTAATTTCCAAACATGTCTTTTAAAATTTCTAGTAACATTTTAGGGTTGTTGTAATGAAACTCTTTTATGTCTTTTGAAGATTTGCTTTAGACTTTGGCTATTGTTTCACTCATTTTCATCCTTGTTGCTCCGTGATTATTCACAGCATCATGTGTAACATGTACAATCTTTACAGCAGACATCTAAACCTATTTATTAGTAATCAAATTGTAGAAACTTCAGGAGAATAAAGCCATCTTGTAATCACAGATTTATTGTATGCCGGACTGCGTAATTATAACCAACCTGAGTCTGTTAAGTCATGTGACTTCAGACTTTTCAGTGGACAACATATCTACAGTAACTCCATGCCATTTTATCCATTCCTTTCTTTAATGCATATATATTTTTTTTGTACTACTTATTGTATTTGTAGCAAATAATGTATTTGCAGTGTGGTTGCAATTCTTGGCCTGAAATAGATTTTTCAAATAGAGAATAATCTACCTCTCAGACACACTAGGATCCAGAAGCTCCATTCTGCTCTATATTTTATCGTTTCACTGCGTTTCTTCCTCTGGTCTGTGCAGATATTGTGTAATATGGGGCAATTTTTCTTCCTCTGATGCTTTATTGAAAAATATAGATTTCTTGGGGGAGCTTGGAACCTGTGCTGTGCTAAAAATAGTATAAGTACCGGCACCTGATTGTCCACAGTGACAAATCACAGACATTGTCTAGCTTTCTCTCAGTGTCATACTGTAGCACGATATGAGAAACAAAAAATGTTTTAATATTGTTATTTATCAGACAGAAGGGGCGGATGGTAATGTATTCACAAGTAACCAAGGCAGACAATGCTGTTCTCACTGATCTGCTATTTGAAGCTCAACCACAAGCTATAGTTGCTATTATATTAGGTTTAAATGATGACAATTAGCATGATTGTGCATTTAAAGCGGATGCCAGTCTTGTTCAGTATTAGTTGGTTTTTAATTTCTGAGATCTTTCCAGCTGAATCATTATTTCATAAATCTTCCTCATTATAATTATGTTTATTTTACTTTAGGGCACTTTTTAATAACAAGAGTCAAGGCAATTCAGCATAACGGTGCATACATGTGGTACCACGTTAAACGGGTGAAGAGGGCATCTGTTTTTCCCTATTTGTGCTCTATGGTAACTAGTGTTTCGAATTACTGATATAAAAAAAAAAATAACTATCTTCATCAACATGAAAGGTAATACAAAAAAAAATATGGGAAAAATGTACTTAAAAGAAAAAATATTAGTTTTATATTATTCTCTTGGCTACAAGTTGTTTTTATGTAATTGTTTTTCATGCTCCAAAAGTATGAGGAAATTTAAAGTTTTCTCCTAACATTTGAGTTAAAATTATAAATAGATGTTTCCTCTGACTAAACTTTTGAATTTACAGAAAATCAGTTTCAAACTTTACTTATTCTGCATACTTAAGGACTAACTTCCTCCTATGCTGTGAAAAAATCTACCACATACAGTGAAAGAAATCTCTTTCTTAAAAGCTGTCTCCCATGGCATCAACTCCCAAGGTAACACTCGCGTCAGTCACTGCGGTAGCCATATTCTGCTCTCCTGCTCGACCTTGTCTGTTCGCTCCTGTTCTAATAAACACATTCACGCTGGAGTCATTTCAGATCTAAGCTCCCATTCAGCGTCCTCTTTGTTGCTCCGCAGATGATTCATCCAGCCTCTCACCGGAGGCTCATTGTGAACTTCAGAACACATCAGACGTCAGATACAGGAGCCGTCAGCTCTTATAATGTCACACCACAGTGTGCACGGGCTTCATTTCCATCTCTCTTTCTCTCTCTCTTTCACTCGCTCGCTTGCATTCTTTTTCTTTTTTTCTTTTGTATTTTTTTTCCTCCTCCTTACTCACTCGGAAAATCATGATTAAAAAACTATTTTACATAAGTGTTTGGGCACAGCATGGTAACAGCATCCAGAAATAAAGTAATTCTAGGATCTAAGTTTGAAACTGATTTTATAAACTTCATAATATGATGCAGGGTTGTTTTAGTTGAGTAATACAACAAAATAGACCATAAAGGACATAAAGGAGGAAATATTGTTGAAGGTGCAGAAGATCAATCTACAAATACAATATCTTGCATAAGTTAAATCCCTTAAATGTTTTCAAATTTAGTTAAAACCAATTTCCTGTAAAGTCCATGTATATTCATCTCCTTCAAGTCACTTCTTTGAAGAATTACAGTTTACTTCAGATTAAAGTTTGAGCCATGTATTTTCCAGCTTTCTACCTCTAGATAACATCTTTGCAAGATTGAAAATCATTAATATATATTTTCAGGTCTGGCCTCACCTCCATATGAACTTGAATGACATCCCAAACCCAATCAAGCATGCTATCCCACCCTTTTGTAGCTACAACCATTTCAATTGTTGGGGTAAGGGTTTGGATAAGGTTCAGGAGAGGGTTCGTGGGAATTTTATGCCATTCTGTATGAAGTGCATTTGAGGCCAGATGTTGGTGTTTGACAAGAAAGCCTGCAATAAAGTCTGATCTGTAACTACTCCCTAAAAATGTTGGGTTGAGGTCAGGACTCAATGCAGGTCAGTCAAGTTCTTGATCCATTGACATGATCCATTCATGTCTTTATGCAACCTCACTTTGTCTAAGATTGTACATTCATATTGGAGAATCACATACAACCCCTAACTGTTTGCAAAAGGTTTGAAGGATGGGATTTCACAAAATGTCTGATGGTGCAGCCTTAAGAGTTTATCTCACTGGAACTAAGGGGAAAATGCTCATCCCCTTAAAACCGATCCACACTGTTATACCCTCCATACAAAAATATATACTTGACACAATGCAGTCAGGAAATGTACTAGCAAATGCCAGACCCACTTCATTGGTTTGCCAAGTGACATGAATTGTTATTCTATGTAACACACATCTCCACTGTTCAATAGTCCAGACGTTTTTGTGCTTCTCATTGGTGCTGCTGAAAAGAATTTCCAATAAACTACTGTATAGTATATAAAGTGTTTTCAAGCTAATCTAAAGGCCATCGAGTTTGGAGTTCTTTAACTATTGAATAAGGAGAAAGCTGCTTGGTAACAATCCCCAATTGCCTCCATTTTGTTAAAAGACTACCAATCCCTGACAATAGAATATGTAGAAGATTGCATGTTTCATAACTAAACCCACTGCACTGGCAGGCATCCTAAAACAGCAACACGTTGGCAAATTTTTGTTTCACAAATGATTTTTTATTTTCATTATTCATGTATGTGCTTGTTAAACCCTAATAATAGCTGCCTGTTAAGTGTCAAGACTAATGTTTTCCCAAGCAGTTTATCTAATTAGGGCTGCTCTTCTGTAAGGATAAAAAGCAATTGTCTGTATATAGGTAATAAAGACATATATAAATTAAATGAGAGCATACAGACAGAGTGGATAATTCTAAACAGATAGCTTTACCACTTTTGTAGTGTCGTTGATCTAAGAAAACTTTGAAATGTTTTGATATAGCGGGATCCAGTGAAGTCTCCTCATGATGTGATGATGTGGCTACCATCTTTAACCCGAGCCATTTCTCTGGACTACCAATACAATTTTTGTTAAAAATCT
>NW_015150784.1:122122-125493 GCF_000732505.1 Cyprinodon variegatus
TATCCCATAAAAAAAAAAAAAAAAAAAAAAAAAAAAAACAGAAAGTCACTTGCGTCATCCTCTTTTGCTTGAAATTAGACGTCATGCATTCATGTGACTAAGACACTAAAATCAAATATGTGCAAAAATATCAGACCTCATCCCGGATTGTTTAGTGACATGCCACATGAAGTGTGACTCTTTTTCTTGCCTTCTCTTATTGTTTTCAGCTCTCTGTCCGATTTCCTGTTTTGCCAAAAGGCCTGTATGGACTCTAATCCTAATTGCAAAAGCAGCAGGATTTTTTACCGTCGGGTGATTTTCTGCCTCCATTTTGGGAGCGCAGATATAAAAATACTCATGTGTGACTAAAAATAGCATGACAAACACAGCACATATGCAGGGTTGAGAATTAAGCCCCTCAGCTTGCCCTCTCCTAATTTCCATCATATTTTGTGGTGATAAGTGGGCTTTCATTTGTTTTAGAGGCTTCTTTGGCATCACGGTCAGTGTGACCCAAGCAAATGAAAGGGAAAAAGGGAGGAAAGATTTTCTGAGAAGCAAGAAAATGGAAGAGATTAAAAAAGGAAACATCATCACTTACAAAAACCGGATAGATTGCAAAAAAGAGAAATATAGAAAATAATCTCCTTTAATCTGAACTCAGAGCTTTTTACAATAAGAACATAGTTTGTTCAGATTTACCCAGTTTTATTTTTTTGTAACCATGCAAGAGTTTTTTTAATGATACACAGAGGGTTGCTATATTCTCTCACACACTGACATATATTCTGAAGCCTTATCTTATAGGTGCTTGCACCCTCTGCTGGATACTATAGGATTTCCTGAAAATTTTAATTTTAAACATCCCCTTTAGAGCTGCATTGCATTCCAGGTTCTTAAGACCAGATTGTTTTGGTTTAAAAACAAATTTTTTTTACTAAAAGGAACACACTTCCTGCTGTTGTCTAAATAACTGTAAAATCTCAAGCAATTTCATAGTTTGTGTTCACTGTAGGGCAAACACAATTATTTAGATTAATCATGATTGATCAATTTATGGAAATAATTGGAAACAATTTTCATAAATTGTTAAATGGAGTTTAGAGACTCTAAAATATGCATTTAGCAGGACAGAACAACCCACTTAGAGCAGCAATTATACCACGATTGAAAAAAAAAATATATGAAATCTTTTTGCATTTAAGATAAATAATACTTCGTCTCTCAATATGCTCTATCCAGAACTCCTGAAGTGGAAAAGTTTTAGTTTCACCTGGTTTGATTTAGTAAAAAATATTCTTAAAGAAACATTTTGCACTCCGATTATTAATCAAATAAATCGAAAAAATAATCGACAGATTCATTGTTCTGCAAAATAACCGTTAGTTGCAGCCTTTGTTCACTTTAAATACAGAAAATGGCATTTTAAAGAAGATTGTATTAGTAACTTAAACAAAGCCACTGATGCCGTACTTTATTTAAACTGCTGCTTTGTCATTATGATTCCATCTATAGTTACAGATGGAAGGAGCTTGGAGAAATATCTCAGTTGATTCGAGAAAGAATTTTATTTCTTGAAAAGTGATAAAACCAAGAAGAAATCCATCCAGAAGACTTGCTAAACAGGGATTAGGTTGAATTGCAAATAAACTTGTTCAGGTATTTTTGTAAAGTTTTCCCTAATTAAGACATGACAATAATACTAATAAAAGAAAACACTGCTGTTTGCTAATCATAAAACCAATGGGAAGTTTTGGAGCGAAAGTTATTTATCTCTAAAGCGTCTCATTGTCTCTGTTTGGTGCAGTTAATGTCCTGTAATCCTGTGGGCTTTTTTTTTTCTCCGCATGAACATTGTTACCAAGGAAAATACATTGTACCAGAAAAGTGACATCATATGTGGTCATTAGGTTCTTTCCCGGATAAATCAGCACATGTGGTTCAAAGTGGGTCTTTTGGTGATTGCATCTGATTATATGGGCTGTATACTTTTAGCTGGGAAGCCACATGTCAGCTCATACCAAAAAGCAGTTTTGTATTCACTAATCTATTTCAGTTAGCATGTTGGCTGAAGTGCTTCCCCTCTTTCCTTTTTCTATTTGCTAATTCCTGAAAGAAAACACTGCTGTGCTCCAGCCTCATAACCAGGTCTTGATGGACTATTTTTAGCCTTTTATACTCGAGGCAAGTGGGTTTTGCTGGGACTGTACAGAGATCTATGTTACATAAGAGAATGAAAGAGTTTTCAGAGTTTGACATCTCACCCTGGATTCTCTGTGATGCTGCTGTATCGCTGCGAGGAGAAAGCAACTCGTGTTTCCTGTTTCAATACCATGCATACATCATTTACATGGTCCTTTATTGAAAAATAAAATCTGACAACTACAAATCATTATTTAATATTATTTATGTGCTGTTGCATCTAGAACTGCTGTACTAAAAAATCCGCTCTTTTAATCCTGGTGTGCTAGATTAAAAAATGCATTGATCTGCTCGAGGTGCAGTGCTAAATAGGAAGTTTATATCTTACCTAAAGCACAACAGATAACTGCTCCTTGTCTTTATTTATTACACAGATCAGATAAGTTGATCCTAAAGGTTTAAGCTGTCAGGTAGCTTGAGAAGAGCCAACCTCAAAGTTATATTTGATTAACTTCAAGAAATGTTAACGTTTACATAGGACAGTTATTTTCAAAGAAACCAATTATTGTTTACATGGCAACCTGAATTAAGTATTTGAAATAAGTCAGAAAGTGTTTAGAGAATATGTAGTAAATGATTGCCTCGGAGTAAATAACTACTTTATCCAAATTGAACTATTATTTAAAGCCTCCAGGAGCCACTTGTCTGAATTATACAGAATGTTTTTCACACTGGAAGCAGCTTTCCTGGAACACTCCATCCTAACTCTGTTTTCTGTTTAAATAACGGCCCCTTTTGTAAATAACTGATTAAAAATTGGCAATGGCTTAAAGGTTCATAAGATAGAATTTGGATAAACAACTATGATGTTTAGAGGATTATAAAAGTCTGTTTAGGTTTTAGACCTACAAGTTAGTTTCAACTGATCAGAATTTAGAGGAAAAGACAGAGGCAGAGAATTGTATAAAACTGTTACAGGTTGAGGTTTTAGGTTTTTCTTATTTTGTTTTTCCTTTTCAGTCAATTTGTAGTTGGTGACCTTTTTTTTACCATTAAATATTAAAATTTAGAAATTGTTCCCTGCCTCTCTTTAGCAATTTGGTGCTATTCAAAGACACAAGACAATTTAAAAAGTGTAACAGAGGTCTATAAAAGTATACAGGTGCTGGTCATAAAATTAGAATATCATGAAAAAGTAGATTGATTTCAGTAATTCCATTTAAAAAGTGAAACTTGTATATTATATT
>NW_015150784.1:126895-130102 GCF_000732505.1 Cyprinodon variegatus
GATTTTCATTTGTTGTCATTTGTAATCATCAAAATTAAACAAAATAAACATCTGAAATATATGAGTTTGTATGTAATGTATGAATATAATATACAGGTTTCACTTTTTAAATGGAATTACTGAAATCAATCTACTTTTTCATGATATTCTAATTTTATGACCAGCACCTGTATTTCTTTAGACTTTAAACATCACCATGTTTTCTAGATATTACTGTAGCTGATTACAACCTTTTAAAAGGACCTACTTTCAAAATCCATGCCTTAAATAAATACTCCTTAAATCAATTAAAGCTGCATAATTTCTATGTGTTCACAACATCCCAGTATTCCAGCCATACATTATTTAGATTAACAATTAAAGATACAGATTTTTGAAGTTTGTGAAAATAAATGTCAAGTTAGCTCTTCTTGTTTTGCACATCAGCAGTTTCAAATTTATATAGCACTTAGTTGAAGGGATGTTTCCTCTCTGGAACCAACCAAGACTAACTGAGGCTTTGGCCTGAATTGACAGAGTTATTTCTGGAACGTATCAGTGCAAAGGGAGGCAATTGTCTCCTCTTGAGCTTTTAATCATCGACACAGAAAGACGGATTTTAATGAAGGAAGAAAAAGATTGGGAAGGAGATGAAAGAGAGGCGGGTCAGGATGAGACTGATTGGGGAGGGGTAGGAAATCTCACTGCGCTGCTGCATGAGCTTTCAGAGCAAAGAGGGAAATATCCCATTTTTTTTTTAAAGTAATGTTTAATGTGTTTAATCTATGTGTGGATAACAGCATCCCTCCTGGTTTTATGTACAACTGGCAAGCTTCCATTTATGCAAACATTTTCCATAGAGCAGGTAAGTTTATCCCTGTCCTGCTGCTCAGGTGACAGACCTGATGAAAGCCGTTGCATTCATACTGGGATGAATGAAAAAGTAACGGACACCAGACACAGGCTGCCACCAGATTTCAACATTCATTTTTAATCTGCTTTGCCCTGCAGGGTGACCTGCATCTCACCTGAGAGCCTTTTACCTCCCGAAGAATAATCAGCACTTTCACTAACCATCAGGGCTGTAGTTAAACAACCAGAGAGCTGAAACACTGTATTCATATCTTTAATATTGCTTTCATGTCCACATTTCTCATAATATTTCAGCATTTTCTATTATGACAGTGATATCTCAATGCCTATATTCTGTTTTGTAAATTTAAACCTTTAACTGTTCCCTCATCTGAAATTCTTTTGATTGTATAAGTCTAATTAAGATCTGAATGTTAAACATTGTGCATAATTTGCTGCAAGCTGTTTGTAATTGGGTCTAGTGGATGGGGAGCACCTGTAAATGGGAAATTTCAGCTCTTGACACATTTATATAAAGGTATAGTGGAGGATTTTCTTGTTCCGGCTGGATCATCAAAATAAATGGTACTTCCTAATTGTCAATCATTCTGGTGATATATTTACGCCAGGCCGTCCTACGTGTTCATCTTCATTTTCAATTACCAGTGGTGAGTCTGACATAGTGGAAAAATTGCAAATCTTCTTTTGGAAAATAAGCGTGTATAAGCGATGCAAACAGCAACTGTTAAACAGAGCGTGCACGAGGAGAAGTGGGCTTGTGCACGCTATTGCATGCATTTAATAGGTGTTACCTCTATGGAGCGGTTACAGGGTTGTTCATGTGCAAAGGTGGAGAGGTTAGGTCTTTCCAAATATATACCTACACCTTTAACTATGTATTCATAGTTTTCAGACACACACACACACACACANAAAGCAGAGTAATATTAATATTAGTGGAGAAAAAGATGTCTGTGAAGACTGGCACAACTTAATGCAGCAGGACTGCAAATCATTTTTATGCAATTAAACCAAAGTACCATGACATAACTTAAGAAATTTAGCAGGTTTAGAAAAAAAGAAAATTTTGCATCGACAGCAATTATTGAACAAACTTCAGCCTGTGCATCAGCTCAAAGTGCGCATGTAGGCTGTGAAAAGAGGGATTTTTTTCATTGTCAATGCTCCTTGACAGGCGCTGTGTAAAACACAAGAACGTTTATATGATAATTAAAGGTCTGCCTTGGTTTGCAATACTGACAGGTGATTTAAAGGGCTGTCGAAGGTAAGTCTGACTTAATCTCTTAATCTCTGCTGACTCTGACTCTATCTTTGTCAGAGGGAGGTCATGGGAAGGGGTTAATAAAGTCAGCTGTTCAAGGTTTTATGACTGATATTGAAACTTTTACATTCATCTTTGAATATTTGTTTCTTTACTGGTGACAGTGATGTGAAAAGCAAGTTTTTCCTCCAAGCTGAAGGTGGCTGGTTCAAAGCAAGCTCTGGTTCAGCTCCATCAGTTGTTCTGTACTTGCCTGCACAAAGGATGGGGCCAAATCATTGAGCTCCCCCACACCAGCTGCATTTAAAGATCCATTAAATGACATTATCCATTGTATTTTTTTTTTATTAGTTTATAACTTTTATGATTATTATCCCAGACCCCACTGCAAAAAACATGATCCTTATTTACCAGAGACTGTGGCTCAATCTTTGAGCTCCCCTGCAGCAGCTGCATTTAAAGATCCATTAAATTAAATTATCCATTGTGTTTTTTTTATTTTTTATTATTAGTTTATAACTTTTATGATCATTATCCCTGACCCCACTGCAAATAACATCATCCTTATTTAACAGTCACTTTCTAGCTGCCAGTAGCACACAATATGCTCATATAAATCTAGCTGACAATTTTTTTTACTTCTTACTTTTATACCCCAATCTTTGTAAATTGCCCAAAACAAGTCAAATTTATGCACATGCTATTTAGAGCTTCCTGGTTGGATTATTGTCTTTGAGCAAATAAATATATTTATTTCATGCATTTTTAAGTTAAAAAACTAAACTACATCCAACCTTTTTCATTCTAGTCAATTTGGTATATATGTAGATCTGTTAATTAAGATATACCTATTTGCAGATTTACCATAAAAAGTCTTGTGACTTTATATACAATGCCCATCCAGGTTAGATGCCATATTTATGTTGTGAATAACTATTATATTCAAATTTCAGCCAGCTGTGAATTCATATTTTCTGATGCTTTAAGATATTTACTTCCCTCCCCGATAGGGGTGTAAATATCTTATCTAATCAGATATTATTTGGGTCTATATATATAGTGTATGAACACACTCCATACTAGCCGTGTATAAA
>NW_015150784.1:130805-133652 GCF_000732505.1 Cyprinodon variegatus
AACTGTACAAAAAGCAAGACTCTTTACAATAAACACAATACTAAAAGTCATTAAGCAACATTAATATACATTTTTAAAAAACATATAAACATTTTTTTGATATGTTTATTGATTAACGAATAAAGATAGGTGTTCAATTCTTATATCAGTCTTTTACTGAGGGCAAGGTCTATTAAAACTGTGTTGGCTTTAAGGTATCAGTTTCTAATTGGATGACTAATCTAATTCAGCATTGAGCTTTTATGCTTGAATTGTTTAAGTGATATTGAATCCTCCACACTGAGAGAACAAAATGTTTGATCGACTCACCTGAGAAAGCCCATTCTTTGCCTTATGGGCTTCAATCCAATCCACCATTAATAATTTATCCTGTTTATTAATGATTTAAACACATTAAGGTCAGTACTTAGTAGATGTTACCAGAAGTCACAGTAAAAAAGAAAAAAAAAACACTGTTCTAGATACAAACAAGAAAGCAGGTACAGAAACATTAAGAGTGTCCTGGTTTTTTATTTTTTTAATCATTTACTTTTTTCTCCCTCCTATTTGGATTCCTGGGAATTTGAAAACTTATAAAGTTCAATGGTCAAGAGAAAGATGCAGTAAGAAGATTCATGGAGAATTCAGAAGATTTCCAGATTAGCAATGTAATTGGGTGAATATATTTAGTTTGAATTATACATAAGCTTCTGAATAATATTACAGAAGGAGAACTCAGAGCCGCAGCTGCATGCATTGAAGCATTTCAGATTAGATTTTGGCAACCTTACCCTTGTGTTTGGCATTGGACCAAATTGAATTTTTGCTATCCATTTGGAAATAATTTAATATTCTTCTTTTGCTTATTGTGCTTTCTTTTTTTTTTTATTTTTTTGCGATCCACTGTTTTTACTGTTTCTCTGAGGACAATAAATAGGCCATGTTACACCTCAAGGCTTGAATGTTGAAACATTGAAAACATTTATTTGTAAAAAGTCTAAAAGTTTAAGCTACAGGCTCAGAATCAGAGAAAATTAAGTTTCAGTGATGGTAAGAATATTGCACAAGGCTACAGTTGTTAAAAAAAGGTGAATTGAGCTCACACTTGATGGTAATGTTCACCATGAATGAAAATATTGTAGTTTAGTTAAAATAGCCCGCTGTTGAAGAGGGCACTAATGCAGTGGAGTGATGATACTTTGACTCTCCCTGGAGCAGAGGAGACACAGATGTCAGAGAACAAAAATTCCCCAAAGAGAGAAGGAAAAAATCTGCTCCTTTTCTCCTCGTGGATAAAAACCATTCGGCCTAATTGGTTGAACATATTAACGTCATTATCTACCTTCTGCTGAGAGAATTATGACCCTGGGTGTACAGATGTGGCTTTAGATTGACACATTTTCCTTTTGAGTTTTTCTTTTTAACTCTTTCATAACTGTTAGTCAAATTTCAATATGCAATTTCTAAAAATCTGATTGTGTAATTTTATCTTTCATTTATCATTAGGTACGGCTGACACTGCAGATGGAGGAAACCTAAGTAATGTGTGGAGATACTGAAACAATTTGTTGTACCATAGAGTGCTTCCCACTCTACCTAATGATCGTATTAAGGTATTAAAAAGGCTTGAGAACAATTTTAAAACAAATCTTTTTCTCGAGTGGTATAATATTAAACGAGAAATTTTAGATATACCCGGTCCTCCTGAATATGTGTAGCATGCACAAAAGAACGTCAAATGCTTTTTGCCAACCACTAGCATCACATTTAAAGGCAAAACTGTGGTTAAAACTTTCTTTTTGCAAATATGACCTCTTCTGCTTTCTTCTCTTCAGCTTACACTACAGGGTTTCTGCAGGATTTACTGGAGACTATGAAAGTCATTAAACAGGTTGTTTTCTGTTGTCTGGGGAAATGCTTTTCTGTTAATTTGGCTAAAGGCACAGGCCCCATTGCAACCCTGGCGGAATAAGAGGGAGAAGATGGACAGATGGACTGATTTTCAGTTTAAAGGCCATCAAATTTGTATCTAAATTGTTACCTGGTACTTCAAAGAACAATGCCATAAACTCCAATAAGATTTTCAGGGTCTTTGAAAGAGAAATCACCACACGGCATGACAAACCTTTTCCCAAAGTTGTCAGTGCATACAGATGCTTACGCACATATTCCTCCCTTGTTCACATATAAGCCACCTGAGGTGTGTGTTATTTAAAAGCTCGATCTGATTCTCACTGACTGAAAGCACAAAGTTCATGTTAAAGTTTCCATGTACTGTGATGGTTGCAGTGAAGACTCTTGAAATCCCTAGGTGCCACACTTGACTGCAGTTGTATGAAAGTGAGCTTTTCTTTCTCCAAGTGTGGCAACATAAACTTGGATCCTTATCAAGACTGTTTTAAGCCTGCAATCTATTACTATGGCTGTAGACACAAGCAGGTTAAGGCAAGTTGTAACCCTCTGCTGTCTGGTGAACGTCATCACACATTTGTCTTGCTTCAAAAACAGATTTTTTATTGTCTTAACAATTTCCAAAAGCAGGTCATGTCATATTCAAATTTCAGAGAATATTACTATTATTTCAAAAATGGCCTTAGTTTTATTTTGCTCAATCAGTTAGGAGTGACAAAGAGTTTAAATACAGTATATAATGTCATGATTTTATCAAGAGCTCGGACCCACATGCAGAGATGCCAATACAGAGAGACCAGGGAAAAAGTTAAACAGGTTTATTGAGAAGCTTGTGGAGATTCCAGTGTTGCTCTGAACACTGCTCAACCAGAACTGAAAGGTGAGGGGAAGACACTGCAGTTAGGTTAGGTTCAGTGGGAAGATTGATTCTCGAACTTATAGAGGAGAAATGGTTTG
>NW_015150784.1:135308-137455 GCF_000732505.1 Cyprinodon variegatus
CCTGAATATTAGCTGTGTCTCATGCATGGCTTTGGCAAACAATAAAAAAAAAATGACATCGCTGTATGATCATTTTTATGCTTTCAAGGGGAGCTGTGATGAATGAACAGAGAATTGTTTCTCTGATTTACTCCAGGACTTAATATCTTTTTTGGGGGGGAGTTTGGATGTATAGCACTTTTTTAAGTATTTGAAAGATTTGTTACCTGCCCAAAAACAGATTTCACTATAGGATGCAGATTAGAGTCGCTCTCTGACGCAGAGCCAGGTCTCTTGGTCCTGCGGCGGGATGCTGGCCGGACAGGTGCGCTGGCCGAAGGTGAGTCCGAGCTGAGAGTAGAAGTGGACCCACTGACAGCTCTCTGGCTCTGCTCGAATAGAAAATCCGCCTCATTGGAGGGCTTTGAGACAGAGGTAGCGGGTGAAGTCCTCCTGTCCTGCCGGGTGTCGCCCTGCTGTATAATGATCTCTGCAGGAGGGGAGTCGTGGTGCTGATGATAGTGAGGATTGGATCTGGAGGACTTGCTGCGCTCTTTATGGTGAAGCCTGCTCGCTCTGCCTCTAGCATCCCCCTCCTGGAAACAATGATCCTCCAGGTGGGTCGGCTGCCGGGGAGAGTAACCATCCTGCACTCGCAGATGCTCCACTAAATGCCGAGACTCAGCGTGTCGCGGCTGGCAGAGAGGTCTCCGCGCACTTGTCTCAGAGTCATCCGACCAGGGTGCATCCTCTCTGCTTCCAATTCTGGAAGGATGCTGATGCTGATGGTGGTGAATGCGGCGGTGGAGCCGGTGAGCAGCGGCGGGATCAGGGTGCGCAAGCCTGCGGCTGAGCCCTGAAGAGCGCAGCAGAGAGGAGGTCGACTCGCTTTTGGGAAGAGAGGCGCTCATCCTTCCCTTTCTCCTTCTTGATGAGAAATGCGAAGCTGGTGAAGGATGAGGCTGGATTGAATAAAAAGAAGGCAGTCCGCAGTGTCCTTGCAGGTGTTCAGCCTCTCTCAGACTCTCTCTTTATCCCCTGGAGGTTCACCCAAACGGACAGCAGCTGAGTGTGAAGTTTCCTGATGGATGTGGATGTTCAGCCAGTAAATCCACAGGGGGCTCCGCCAAGTTTGGACGCAGTGTCAGCTGCAGTGTAGCGCACACAAAAGTTCATTTAGACGCGCGTCATAATCGTTTCCACGCATAATGAGCTGCTAGAATAACTTATTTCACCTTTTTCTGATTGATTAGATGATGGTGGGAGGGAAAATGAGCCTACTTAAAATCCAGTGGGTTGATATAAAGTGTGACAAGTTTATTTATGTAGCACATTTCAGTGGCAAAACAGTTCAAAGCATAGTAGTTAGAAATGAAAAGGAAATGTACATTGGCATAGCATAGACGCCTAGAGAAGGTGAATTATAAACAGATTATAAAAAAAAAAGAAATATTTTTAAAATAGGGAGTAGAAGATGGAATTTGAGCTTTTCCAGACTTTAACACAAGATTTGATAAAATCTATTGTTCTAAAATTCAAATGAAACATGATTAAAGGTTTTACGTTTCCTATATACTCAACATTCATATCCATCTTTTTATATTATATGTTAGGACTCCTGTCTGTGTGGTTTGTCTTTTGTGTGTTTGTCTTGCTTATTCTTATTCCTTGAGTTTTAATCTTACTATTTTGTCTTTGCCTCTCGGCAGAAAGTCATCCTGCAAACTGGACGTTTCGGGCCTTCTCTCCCTGGAAGGATCAACTGAGCCTCAAACTGAGTTGGGGATTCAAACAGGAGGTTCCACATTCCTCCAAGGGATCGTTTGAGTTTCACACTGAGCAAGGGATTCATCTGCACCACAGTCCGTTCAAGTAACGCAGGAAATCTGAGTGGCAGTCAGTTTCTCCGTTCTCATACAAACAACCACATTCTGGGTAAACTCCGTCCGCCCTTCATCGGATGAGACAAACACTGGAACACCCCAGACCGACTGGAGTCAAAGAGTCTTCCACTTCTCTGGAAACGTGAGTCTGCAAACCATTTCTCCTCTATAAGTTCGAGAATCAATCTTCCCACTGAACCTAACCTAACTGCAGTGTCTTCCCCTCACCTTTCAGTTCTGGTTGAGCAGTGTTCAGAGCAATACTGGAATCTCCACAAGCTTCTC
>NW_015150784.1:140089-141354 GCF_000732505.1 Cyprinodon variegatus
GTTATTCAGTTAGAAACTGATACCTTAAAGCTAGCACAGTTTTAATAGACCTTGCTCTCAGTCAAAGACTGATATAAGAATTGAACACCTATCTTTGTTGGTTAATCAATAAACATATCAATAAAATGTTTATATGTTTTTTAAAAATGTATGTAATGTTGCTTAATGACTTTTAGTATTGTGTTTATTGTAAAGAGTCTTGCTTTTTGTACAGTTGTTCATACATTCAGTGATTCACAGATGAAGAGACTGTTGTGCCATGGGCCATGATCATGGTTTTGGACATTAGAATCAGTGTCCATTTTTCATCTTGACATGATAACCAGAGAAGAAGGTGCAATATGGCTCATAAACAGCTGCAAGACCTCTACAACCACTGTGTTGAGGACTGTAAATGATTGCTGCAAAACAGACTTTTTGCAACAATTTGGAGGAGGAAGTCTACTTAAGATCCCTTGGCGTGAGCCGCATGGACAAAGCAAACCCCTCTTTGCTGCTAAGCTGCTGCTGAATGAAAACTCAAGCTTTAAAGGGACATGGAAGAAAGGTTTGCAGGTCTGGCACCATTAGGGACAGATCAAACAATATGTCTTTTGGTGATTTTGATCATTTCATGTGTTTACTGATGGGTAAAGACAAAGCTAACAGGATGGACTGCATACATACAGTAATATGTTGTGAGCTGTTGTTGAAGCTTGAAAAAGCTTTATTTCACTAACGGTTTAAACACTGATATAAAATTAGTGTTCATGTGTTCCTCATATGCTCATTACATTTCGATTACCAAGTATGACCAAGAGTTATTTAATGGAATCCTAATGTCTACTCACGGGTAAATAGACAGGGTAAAGAATAATTTAACTAAAGGTTATTGGTTCCTGATTAAGCAAACCATTTAATAAAACATAATTTGGCCAAATGATGTTTTATTCACCTCATGTATTTGCATTGTGAATTGGTCTGAAATGAGTGAAAAGCTAGTTTGATCATATCCCAAATTCTTCCAGATAAACTTTGGTTTTAAAACACAAAATCCATCTTAAACCATAATATGGTTTTCAACCATGTTTCCCCTTCCTCTTTGTACATAGAAGTTTAGTTTAGTTGAGTTTGACTAGTCTTAGTTAAGATTTTTAAACTGAAATATGTTTGACTTGGAGCTGAACGATTTTTCTTAATAAACTCTTATATTTTGAACAGAAGTTGTGGTGAATTTATTCCATGTATGTGCAGAATTAACAGTTTGACCATGATTAGTGCTCGAA
>NW_015150784.1:145163-145681 GCF_000732505.1 Cyprinodon variegatus
TTCGAGCACTAATCATGGTCAAACTGTTAATTCTGCACATACATGGAATAAATTCACCACAACTTTCTTTCAAAATATAAAAGTTTATTACCAAAAATCCTTCAGCCCCAAGTCTAACAGTTTTTTAATTAAAAACCCTTGACTAAACTAGTGAAATGCAACTAAACTAAGCTACCCAAGGAAGAAGGGGAAATTGTTGAATGGTTGAAAACCATAATCAATGAGATGAAGCAATGAATCACAGTTCAGCATGGATATTATGTTTGAGAACCAAAGTTTTTCTTGAAGAATTAGGAATGTGGTCAAATTAGCTTTTAAGTATTTCATCATAAGAATGTGTTCAAACCAATTCACATATTGCAACTAATTTTTTCTGTTTAAGTTTCTTTATCTATTCGAAATAAAGCTTTAATTTATTCACTTGACTATATGTTTTGTTGACACTATGAGATCTTTTAGATTTAAATATCAGACAGAAATAATTGATCAAATCAAAGTTGCAGCCATCAAATGATTTC
>NW_015150784.1:147190-150463 GCF_000732505.1 Cyprinodon variegatus
CATAGGTATCCATAACTAAAGAGACACGGAACCAATTCAGGGTCAATATACATCAATAACATGGTACCAAATGTGGTACCAAATACATGAGTACAACTTCCATATTTAGTAAATCACTAAAGAGACTATATTTTAATGAAGCTATTGCTAATTTATCCACACAAAGAACTGTCATTTCCAAAGCTTAAGGGACCTCCAAGATGACAATAAAATAATCTAGGATAGAACAGTTTTTGTTGTTCAGTGTGTTGTCTTCAGCCTCATGACAAGCATAGCAGACGATACAGGAACCGATTTTGATGTTCTTGGCCATATCGAGAGCGCTATAAATATGCATCTGGTGCGCGCTTCCAGTTTCTGTGTACAATGGTGGATGCAATAGAGAGAATTGTCTTCCTTTAATGGCTGTGATGACTGGAAAAAACTAAAATAATGTGCTCATATCAAATGCCATTTTATAGAGAAAGTCGTTCTCTTGACATATTGGTAGCAATTTGCATGGTGAGTGATAAGCTCCACTCCTGTCACTTCATCGCGTCATCAAATTGGAGGAGCTTCTATCTGCTTGATAGTTTTACTTCAAGGACAAATTATGACTTTTTTTACAGTTCCTTTAAGGCCAAAATCAATATATATTTTAAAGCCAGTACAAAGCTCTAAAAAGCACTTCTTACTTGATGATATGTCAGCATTATTTATTTCTATTTTCTATTTTGATTTAAAGAAGCATAATATCCACTTTGCTCTTTGACCCTACGTCACAGCCACATTCAGTCTGTAATTGGTTGTCAGGGGGGTCCACAGGCTATAATTGGGTTTCCATTAAAAGTGTGCGTAAAACTTTAGCCATTGCAATTTTTATATTTGATAAAAACAGGAAAATCACACATGAATACGTTTGTTTACACAATACATCGTTAAAATACATGCCACATCATCACCCGCCTACTTCTTCTTATTATTATCTTCATCTTTTCTGCTAGCACTAATGCCTGGTTGTTTATCATATGACTCATGTAATAGCAGGTCCTTGTAGTCTGGCAAAATACACCTAATTCAATACTCCCTAAAAGCAAATTCTTCTTAGCTCAAAAGCCTTGTTTAAAAAAGTTTAGTTTTTATTTGCTCTTTTGTCCAATAAGCCACTTTATTTCACTACATACACTTGCTGCAATGGTTTAGTGGAAACACAGCTATTCATCATCAATTTGTTGCTCAAACAATTATTTTCAATAGTAGTTTCTAAGTGTTAAATTGAATATATTCAAATGCAAGTTAGGCACAAAGGTGATAAGATGTGCCTGTGTATTTGCAGCTTAATAAAAACATAAAACAAAGCAAAAAACTCAAACATCTTGGCATATTATTGGACTAAAGTTGTGCTTGTAGTGTAAAGCGCTGGAGCTCTTGGACTTGATTGAGAACAGGCCATTTAGTGTTTTACCATATATATAAGATGCTCTATTGTTTATACCTCCCAATAGAAGTCACAGTTCCCTCTATTGTGCTTTTTTATTTTTAGTGTATATTTGAGTCTTATCTTTTTTTTATTTATATTTTATCCTTTCTGCTCCATTAAGTTTCCATGCTGTCTTATAAAACCTATAAAACCACCTTCCTTTTCTTCTCCCAGCAGACCTTCTTCTGTTAATCTTTCTTCAGCTTTATGTAATGTAAAGTTCTTCCTCCAGTTGAGTGGAAGCAACCCTTTATGTTACATGACACCAGAGGTGGAGCATAACCATTTACATCTGTGTACACTACCATAATTAAGTACAACTTGTCTACCTTATTTATTTAAGCTAAACCTTTACTTTCACTTGATTAGGTTTGTGTTTCTTTTAGTTAGATTTGAATTGCATTAGTTACTGAGTGAAAATAAAAACTGAGTAAAATAGGAAAAAAACAGAAGCCACTGACCAGGCTAGTATTTAGATCCAAAGATGGAGTCACTTCAATCAGCGTCTTTGCTTACTATGCAGAGTAAAATTAGTTTCAGATTGAGTGGTCTGCATTTAAAACTCATCATACACAAACAAGGGGAAGTAAGTAAAAGAAAATGTTTTAGTCAGATATAAAAAAAAAAATTTGACAGTGGTGAAGGACATGCTTTTATTTTTTAATAACAATACTACATGTAAGCCAAAGATAAAAATATAATCATTAATACTAATCAGGTGCTCATTTAATTACTGCATGTAGTAAAGCAAATAGGTGGACAATATCTGGTTTACACCTCAGACTATTACTGTAGCTTGGTAACCTTTTTCATTTTTTTACATTTCCATATTTCGTCACGCTTATTCTTGCTGTGGTTGCGAGGGGTGCAGGTGCATATCTCCAGCTGTCAAAGGGCGCGAGGCGGAGTACAGTACACCCTGGACAGATTGCCAGGGCAACACAGAGACAAACAGGACAAACAACCATTCACACACACACACTCACTCACACCTAAGGAAAATTTAGAGAAGCCAATTAACCAAAAAGTCATGTTTTTGAACTGTGGGAGGAAGCCGTAGCACCCAGAGAGAACCCATGTACAGGGAGAACATGCAAATACAGAAAGACCCCGGGCCGGGAATTGAATCCGGAAACTTCTTGCTACAAGGCAGCAGTGCTATCCACTGCCCCACTATGCAGCCCCGCATTAGTAACATGCTAAATAACATTAGTTTTATCTGCCTGTTGTGATTATAGTTAATGTTTGGCTAAACCTAAATACAGGTGTACTTAGTTTGGAGAATGTTGTCTAAAAGCAATAGATATGATAATAAAAGATATAATGGATAGAAGATGGGATGAAGATCAGAACTACTAGGTTCTGCGGAGGAGAAAAACCACCATGGAGCACCATAGATATAGGGAAGGATATTTAGATAGGGAAAATGAGAGAAGCCTAAAGACGGGGATGATAGAAGAACATTGGAAATGTACCGTATTCCCATTAAAGACACACATAATACCCTCCAAAGATTAATAATGCCATATGTGAGATACTTTGAGATACAGTAACTGTCAATGCTTAGAAAGTAGGATCCAGGATTCAAGCAGACAGAACAGATATCTTTTAAAATGAAACGCTTTATTGACTCCTCAGAATATCGCAGCTTGTCAGGTGGGAAAGACTTACTGGAATCTCTGTAGAGATAGATACTAAGGTTAGTGACCACGAAACTCAGATGGGGAACAATAACGAGCATGTGAGTCATTAACCTGGTTCTTAGTTTCTTAGTCTGTGCCAAGAGGAAGATAATTTGGATAATTTCTCCACAG
>NW_015150784.1:150658-159494 GCF_000732505.1 Cyprinodon variegatus
AAGCAGAAGCTGATGTCCAGGCCAGGAGATCAGAGAGACGAAGAGCTACCGAAGGGTAATCCAAGCTGTGGTCAGGGGACAAATCCAAGTTCCAGAGACAGAAACAGGTCAGGATCAGCTAATCAGAACACATTCGGGTACGCTAGAGAATTCTCACACAAAGCTCCAATAATCTGGCCCTGATAGCTGGAAACAGGCAGCTTAAATAGGAACTGGAACAGGTGTTCCTGTCACCTAAGGGCGCATCTTTTGTGCGACCAGAGCTCTCCTATAATTCTGTATAGCAGAGGAGATTCTGCACATATACAACTTTAACGAGAGTCAATAGGCAAACATTCTAGTGCCCTTGGGCGGAAATACATCACCAATCCGATGAAAAAGGCAATAAAGCTTTACTTGTCATTAATGATTAAATATTAATCTTGCACATCTAAAAAATATAAATAAATATCAATATATTTTAAAATATTTTAATTTCATAATTTAATTTGGGGTTTTTTTACGTCTTAATAAAGGTCATTAGGCTGGTGGGGCGGCACACTAGTGCCTGCTATTGGCCAGCCGCCATTGCAGCAAAGTCTTATTCAGTACCTGCCTCATTGGCCACCATCTGGATTACTTGATAGTTCTGCTGTACTGCATGTAGATGGTACCTCATCCTTTCCTATCATCTTATCATGCCCGGTGCTGGGTTTCTATTTAGGCTCAAACATGATAAACAAAACTATCAGGAAGTCCACTTGGAGGATATGGCCTTACTTCATCATATTTATCTGAATTGTGGTCTTTGAGCTTTTAACATGACTATGTTCCTTTAAAGTCCAGAATAATTCAGAATATGTGGACAACTTTAAGATTTCTGTTTTCAGAGATGATATCCATAATATTTTAGTGATATGATATTGAGCACAACATCTGTAATTATAGCATAATACATTAAAAGGTAGACGAATGGGAAAAAATATATCACTAGATCGCAAAACTAAAAAAGACATACCACAATAGACTTGTTGCTGTTGGTAAAGGATCAAAGTATAATTTTGGGAGTGCTAAATACTAAGCTGTATTTCAACAATAATTACTTCTATTTTTGAAAAAATGCATTCTTTGGCTTTCACTTGTATGATACCATGATGCTCACAAGGTACCAGATGTTCTTTTAAAGTACAATGAGATCTGTGTTTGTAAAAGAGTAAAAGGTGAAAAAGTTCACGGGGTTCTTTGACGAGGCACTTTAAACACACACAAGTTCAAACCCAAATCCAGCCGGGAGAAATTCCCTTGTGTGTTGTTTTAAAGTTATAAGTTGTAAACATGCAGGAAACAGGAAAGAAGATTTAAGAACAACAGTCCATGGTGCTATTGATGATAGACATTAACAACCTTTGGAAATATCTACTGGAGTTGAACATACCCAACATCTGTTTGTTTTGGCTAAGATCTTATGAAAGAAAAACATGCAAAATTTTGACACAGAAAGGTCAGCAACCTCTCCCTGTCCTAAATCAATTGGATACTAAGGAGACTCATGAGGTCCTGAGTCAAAGATCAGTCATCCTGAATAATGGTGGACTGGAACACAATGCAAATGTGTCTCGATCTCTTCAGCACAGTTATGACTGCAGGCTTTATCCAATCATGCAGAACTCTGGATAGATTAAATTTGACATAATCCTATCATATCAAAAAATAATTTTGTTTTTTTATTTTCTTGGTTCTTTTTGCCATGTGGGTTTAAATATCTGTTGCATGTTCTATATTTAATTAGGATGTATTTATAAAACAGAAAGTGAGTAAAGAAAGGTTAGAATGAAGATTACGTTTTTTTTTTTATATATATATGAAAAGTTTAGCATACATTGTATTTAAACTTTCCTTGTGAATAGCATGTGTAAAGAAATAACTTTGCTAGTCTTGCATAAAACTTTTCCACAACTTTTTGAAGTCTAGCTTTAATTAATATAGCCATATTTGACAGGTTTTTGCTAACTAATCTTTAAAAAAGTATCCTTAACATATCCAATTTGGACAAAACAGTGTTCTTTGGTTGTTGTTTTTATATTCTGAATTAAATCTGGGTCTAGACATGCTAACAAACAAATAGCTTTGATTTAAAACATTTGATTAGTCCTCTGGTTTCACGTTTAGAGTCCCTGTCATGCTGGGTTGTGAAACTTTACCCAACTCCATTTTATTTGTATCCTTTGAAAGTTTACAAGATGTTTTGATGAAAATATAAATGACAAAGTTAGTTCTTGAATTTCTTTTGGCTTGCATCTGTCCTATCCTTGATTTCATAGTTTCTGTTTCCTTTCTATGAAAAGGTAAAGCCCAAGGAAAACAAAAAATGGTCTGTTTTTGTTGGCACTGGTTTAAAAGAAGCCATCTGTAGTTGTGTTATGGCGCATTTTTAAACTCACTCCCCACAGACTCCCATATTAAAGCTTTTAAAGCTTTCGTTGCAAACTGACACAAAGTTGGCTGCAAAACCAAAATAACAGGAAATGCTGAAGGCTGGCTGTGATTGAAAAGACACTTATGCAGGTTAACGACATCTTAGAATGATAAACTGCTAAGCCAACAACTCTTCCATTTTATTTGAACAACCCAAAGCATTGTGAAGCCAGGGAACTGTTACAAGAAGGAAATTTGAAACCAATGAATTCAAATTGTCATGACATGTCTTTTACAGTCCCAGTCCTGACTTGGAAGCTTCATTTATGCATCTGGTTGCCAGCTTTTAAGCATGCTTAAGAAGCTGGATTCGAGTCACGGTGATTGCTCAAGAAATGTAATGAAATAAAGACATGCAGTGGCCTTAAGGTGAATGAAAACAGATCCAGGCATGATGGTAAAATATATATATATATATATTCAAATTATTCAGAAACTATTAACTCTGTCTTTTCAGCAAGAAATGTGCTTAAGAGTTCTGACAACCAGCTAATGTAACTTTGTAATGTAATTTTCTCTTTACTTCAAAATAATTTTCACAACTGAGGCTAAACAGAGATCAGACACATTAGAAGTGATGTTTCACAGGTTGATCACACCCTGGACAGGTTGCTAATTCATCACAAGTCAGGATTTGAGTCTTTCTGCTGTGGGAAAAAAGAGCTAATAACAGACTAACTGTGTCATCTTAAATCCTCTGATTAAATTATTTATGTTCATCTTAAGTGCTTACTGATCACCATGATTAAACATCAAAGCAGATAAGATAAGAAACTGTTTCAGAAAACAGTTTGATTCAGACTTTAGAGATGACTTTAGTAATAAAAAAAGTGATGAGAAAGAGATCCCCCAGATTCCCACCATCAATCATAAAGTCAATTGCCTTTATTGTCTGGTTGCCATCATAATCTTGATAACTATATCTATGATAACTCTTGCAAACTATTTTGAACAAAAACATTAAGGGAAAGTAATCATTTGAGATCTGTTCAGAGTAACATTTGATCATACCAGTAGGACCCCTCAGTAAAAGTTTTATAGGCATTAACTGCTGTATTGGTTTCATAGGTTTTAAGCTTAACTAAATAACATCTTGATAAAATAAATTTATATACATACATACAAACATGAAAAAAGTAGTTGATACAAACGTAGTTGAAAAAAATCATAGGAAGCTTGATGTTACTGTGAAATAGTTGTACATATTAGTTAGAAACGTGAAATCCATGGGACTGTAGCCAACCTCCATGGATGTGGTCACAGGAGGAAAATTTATGACATATCGAAAAAACTAATAATATGGATGGCAACAACTTTTAAACTTCTAAAAGATTAAAGCTAAACTTCCAGCTCAAGGAACATCAGTGTCAAATCACAGCATTTTGAGCTAAAGGGGACTTAGTGGGAGATGACTAAGGAGGACACTGTTGTTGAAAACTCATAAAAAAGCCAAACTGGAATCTTCCAAATTATATGTTAACAAACCAAAAAGCTTCTGTGAGAATGTCCTATGATGAGACAAAACAGATATTTTTTGCCAAAGTACATCTATGTTCACTGCCGGAAAAAAAATTAGACATATTAAGGAACAAACACTGTCCTTACTGTGGAATTATGATGAGGTTCTGTTATTAACAAGGCAATCTGGCGTATGGTGTCTGAATCTCCACAGAGTAAAATTAAATCTTAAACTTATCAAGTGATTCTAGAGAGAAATGTGCTTTCGAATGTCGGAAAAATATTCAGGTCATCAGGGTAACGACCCAAACACCTAGCTAAAAAAAATCAGGAATGGCTAAGATGAAAACATTGGCAATTCTAAAGTGGTCTATGAGCCCTGACCTAAATCCTATTGGGCAACTTTGAATGGAGCTGAAAGATGGTTTCTGAAAAAGGCAGATTTCAAACCAAAGACACCTGGAGCTTTTTGCTTATGAAGAGTGGAACAAAAATCTCATCCACAGTTACTGTACATGTGGCAGTGATTGCCCAAAAAAATGCAAAAAGACATGTTTGGTAGTTATGAGTTTGATCATGTTTGTCCAGACCCTTTTTATGAGTGCTTCTGTCGAAGCATGGTGGATCAAGTGATGTCTGACTTACATTTTTTCTTTTCCATCAAATTTTTAGTCATCACTACTTTCCTCGAAATGAAGTTATTTCTGTGGTCTTTGTCTATTTTCATTAAACTAGGTTTATTTTCTAGATAGACAATCAGATAGATAGATAGATAGATAGATAGATAGATAGATAGATAGATAGATAGATAGATAGATAGATAGATAGATAGATAGATAGATAGATAGATANTGTTGCATACGGTTCTAATTTCTGGTTAAATCTCAAATAAATAGTTCTGGGACCATTATTCAGAAAAACAAGGAATCAGAATTATTCCAGTGTCTCATCTTTTTGCCTCCAAAAATGCTTTGCTTCCAGTTATAGAATCCAGAAAACACAAAAAGAATTGATATGATGGGAGGACTTTCCTTAAGCATGAAAATGTAAGAATAAAAAGCAAAATATGCAAATAAAAAGGGGAAGAGCAGTCAGAATAAGTTGAGCACCCTGACAGCATTCTGGGTTTGAGTGAACAGGGAATGGCATTGGTGAGTAGGGGGCTGCTGGTATGACGCAGGGAATGCAGAATAAAATGATGTGCTATTTATAGCAATGCAGCGACCTACAGTATGATATTCTTGCTGAATCGTCTCCCACACCTTCTTACTGTGCCAACATAGACTCAAATTATAGCACACAGCTTGTAATTTATTCAGATTAATTAGTGTGCTCTGATAGCTGAGGATAACTAATCCTCAGCGCTGGGGGCAGTCCTACTCAGTCATAAAAAGGAGAAGGTTGTGATTATGGCTTACAAAAAAAGAAAAAACCTAATGAAAACTAAAGAGCATGTTTACTGGGTTGCTATTTTGAAATATTAACAAAAAACCAATGGATTTTAACCCAAATTATTTTGTCCTGTGAGAATATTCCATCTCAAAAACTGAATTGAGGATATATTTTTGAGGGAAAATTAGAGCATGCCATAATGACCGGTGTCTTTCACCACTCTCTAACTAACATACGTTTTAGAGAAAGCTAAATAAAAAACAGAAACAACTCAATATGATGATGTGCATTATTTCCTCAATTCTGTCAAAAATTATATTCTTGCTGAAGATAGGCACAGCATCTCCCCCTGGTGTTGAAATATTTACAAGCCAATTGCACACCAGATATAAAGCAGTGTATTCAGGAAGGCGGCAATGAGTTTTCCACTTATGAAGTTATTATTTACAGTGGTTTACAGGAAAGCAAACAACAAGCCTTGAAAATGTATAGGAAGAAGGGAAGAAGTCATGATTGCCCCTGAAGGACAAAAGTTTTGCGCAAAGCTGCTTTTTATTTATTTTTTTTTTTTTTTGTAGGATGCATAGAAATAGACACCACTTGACCTGCTGCAACAGGTGATCAAGAGTACAATGTTTTATCTTGGTCATGGTAACCACAAAACAGGCTTATATTGGAGGTAACTGATTGTTTTCTTTTAGTGAAGATCATTTAGTACAAGTCAGAGAAACTGCGAAAAGGTGTTAACCTCTTCCTGGGTAATAACATTCTCTGTAGCTCAGTACCAGATTTGCTTAATTTATTAAATGCACATTAAATAATAAGCCCATCTTTGTTAAGCTGAAGGTTTTTGTGCATCTCTCATTTTCACAGAGTTTGCTTTAAAGCTGAGGAGCAGTGAAAATGCTCTCTAAAGTCACTGAAGGTTCAGGGTAAGAGTTTAGGTTGGACTAATGATGAAGAAAATTTTAGTTTATCAACAATATTCAATATAGGGTCAATATCAGTAATTACATTTCACATGACGTTATGAATTTCATTATTGAAAACATCATTGTCATATGGTCACCTTCATTTTTTTAAACTAGAGAGTGGAACTGTGAAAATCTTTGCCATAAAGAGCCTATTGTTAGCTACAGTTTTACTCTACAGTTGACTAATAAAATGCTCTGGGGCATCTGTGGGTGGTTTCTATAGAAACTCAGCTGGAAAATAATATTTTTGATATGAAGAGATGAACATCCAAGACAGTTTGAAACATCAAAAAAATTACTAAATTATAGGTACAGCAAGAATAAAAAATCCCTGCTGAATCAGTTTCAATGAATCCTTAAAGGTATACTGGATGTTCTTTTTCTGCGTGGATCATCAAAATAAGTAGTCCTCCTGATTGTCAGTCATTCTTCTTTTAAAAAGTAAACTTGTATGAGCAATGCAAACAGCAACTTTTAAACAGAGCATTTATAGGGAGAAATAGGCCTGTGCATGATCTACTGTAGCGTTCAATAGTTGCTCCCCCTCGGGAGTGGGTACAGGGTTGTGCATGTGCATTTTTCAAGTGGAGAGGGCGGGTCCTTTCAAAATTTGGGATGATCCTCCACTATATCATTTACTAATCTATTAATTTGCAGTTTTTAAATCTCATATAACTTTACCTGTTTGTTTGATAAGAATCACCTTTATTGCCCAAGATTTTGAACAGAAAGGAGGAAGTTAACTTTGGTTTACGTTGCTCATGTTGAACATTAACAGAGAGTCAGCCTTGGGAAAGAAACTGTTTTCTCAGCTGTTTTCTGCCCTTAGTTCTCTATAGTGCAGGTTTAAAGATAAAAGTTTGAAAAACCACTTACAAGGATGTTTGAGGTTGACAAAACTCTTTTTTTGTCCCTATGCTTGTAAGGATTGCTGAAGGAGGGTCTTTATGATCTTTGCAAGCTTTTTAATTGTAGGGGCATTTCCTGTTTTGGCGATGAGCCACACCCAACAAAGATGGATGTGCACAAGAAACATTCACGGCAACGATGATGACCGGCAGATCCTGAGAAAGATTATGCTTCCTTCGTCCATACAGTCTATATGTGAGGACTGTATGAGGTAACTAGAAACCAAAAACTCTGATCTTGAGCCAAATTAATTGTTTCAGTGTACACCATCATATATCACTATATACTAAACATCAGAAATAAAAACTTACAAATTAGGCTCATCCTCATGAACCAGAGAACTAGAGCTTTGTTTTAGTTTCAGTTGAAATATGAATGACTTTGCAGCATTTCAGTCAGAGCGTATATGACAAACAATGACAAATGAATCAGAATTACAGGAGACACAGATTTGAATCAATATGGTGGGAAAGTGAAATGAATCATAGAAAAAAATAAAATACATGACATATACAAGTTATGACTTGGAATGAGATCAGGCACCCTTTATAAAAGAGCCTTTTCTCCTGAACGCAGCCTACAGGGGTTGATAGTCTGACCTCTTTGCCACAATTTGCTGCCTGTCTTTTTGCTAATTTTCTCTCCCTTTGTCTAAATCTATGAATGCAATGTACTGTGCCATAAGATCTTAGTAAATAAACCTCTTTTTTCCCATTAGGAATCAAAATAAAGCATTTAAGTTGGATTAGCTTCTTGCTGTGATGTAATAAAAAGGTTGCGTTATCAAGTATAATTGCTGAGAACTAGCCTGGGGTGCTTTTAAAACAGCAGAGTCTGTAAATAACCATTAGTTTCAACTGGTTGACTTTTCATTACTCATAGGTAATATCAACAAAGATAAACCCTCATCTGGTCCTGCAGATTCTGTCCCCTTTTATCACTTTAATGAGTCTTAGACAACCATTGGCCCCTATTGACCGAATGTTTGTAAGCATGCTGAGGTTATGTTTTTACAACTCAAAACGTGGGCTACTCAGTGGCGCAGTTGGTAGCACTGCTGCCTTGCAGCAAGATGGTTTTGGGTTTGATTCCCGGCCATCTTTCTGCATGGAGTTTGCATGTTCTCACTGAGCATGCATGGATTCTCTCTGGGTACTCCGGCTTCCCCACACACTCCGAAAACATGACTGTTAGGTTAATTTGTTTCTCTAAAGTCCTCTTAGGTTTTATTGCGTGCATGAATGGTTGTTTGTCCTGTTTGTCTTAGTGTTGGCCTGCGATGGACTGGCGACCTGTCCAGGGTGCACCCTGCCTCTTGCTCGTAGACAGCTGGAGACAGGCACCAGCACCCCTTGCGACCCCACTTGGAATAAGCGTGTAAGAAATTTAATGGATGGATGGAACTCAAAACATATTCAACATTTTGGAATAATGGATCAGTTGGATTTTCCTGGCACGTTTAAAGAATATGTTTTGCCGTTAAGACACCAGCCTTGGCATTATTACTGATGTGGATTTTAAAAACCACAGTCAAGACCCACTTTTATTCTCTGGCTTTTATGTATGAATTTTTGCTTTAATTATTTGGATGGATGGATGGATGGATGGATGGATGGATGGATGGATGGATGGATGGATGGATGGATGGA
>NW_015150784.1:159504-182080 GCF_000732505.1 Cyprinodon variegatus
GGATGGATGGATGGATGGATGGATGGATGGATGGATGGATGGATGGATGGATGGATGGATGGATGGATGGATGGATGGATTTTAGTAGTAGAGTGTATGTGATTTGTTGTAATGTGATTATTGTCTTGAATTTTATAGCACTTTGAAATATATCTTATTTAACCTTGCTATAAAATTTGAATGGATTGGACTATTTTTTTAAGTGTATGATTTGTTTCTGAGCATGTCTTATGAGTAGAAAGTAATGAAAACCACAGAGCGCATGACTGTTTACATTGATTGAACTGTAATAGTATGATGTTGAATCCTCTATGTAACCAAAATACTGATGAATGTACATTTTCTCTGAAAGACTAGAGCTGAAATGTTACCTTTGGATGGACGGGCTCTACTAAGTAGCTGCTTTATTTACCATCATGTCTTTCTAAAAGTTCTCTAGTGTAGCCAGCGGATGCGGCAACTTCTGTTCTGTTCTATCTGCTCGTTGCACCCGGTATTTGAATTCCATTTAGGCTTAAAAACAACATTAAAACACTATGAGGGGGAGGCTTGTTGAAACTGTTTTGTCTTTTTTGTATAGGCATAAAATGTAACTTTATACCTTTAGGAATTCAGTATTACTGATATTTTTTGGAGGAGAACTACTAAAATAGGAGCTCAACAGCTCATCTTGTATTTTCCATGGCAATCAGGTGAGCAGGGGGAAGTGTGACCTGATTGGAGTAGAAAGACCTGAGAGTGTTGGATGGTAGATGGGCGTGGAGAAGTTTGAACATGTACGGCAGGGCAGGGTGAATTGGGTTAAAGGTAGAGATTTTGACATGAATCATTGCATAATGAAACAAAGAGAGGTACTGATATGAGCTTTTGAAAAACAAAAACATATACATTCACAAGGTTCCATGCATCTGTTTCATATAACATTCATTTTGATTAAGGTGTGTTTTCCAAGACTTCCCTACTGAAAGAGCTGCCTTTGTCTAACTGAACATAAAACTGAGAATAACTTGCATGGTCTCCCTTTATACTATACACCCAGTGGCCAGCTGGCTGCTCAGCCCACCTGTAATTGCAGCATTAAACCCTTTCCCCACAGATTTACCTTTTTTACAATTCTGTAAACAATGAGTTCACTTCAGTATGCTATAAAACACCCTGAAGTTGTAAGAAAGCAATCTAATCCTGCCTTTTGTCAGTGTTTTCTGTGTTTATGAAAGGAACAAAAGAGCCTAGAAAAAGGGAGGATGTGGGGTTGGATAAAAAGTTGGGTACCATCTGCACAGCGCTAGAATTTGATCATGATATTACCAAATACGACTTATGATTGCAGAGGAGAAAACTTTTAAGGACCCCCATCCAGACCAGATCTACTTGTTGCATTATGTGATTAAAGGAAGTGGTAGGCTGTAAGCCATATGGCATGAATCTCCAGTTTTGTCAAATAAATCATACACATACAGTAAAACCTTATTTTTGAACTTTTCATTTTAATTTCAATTCAATTCAGTTTATTTATATAGCGCCAATTCTCAACACATGTCATCTCAAGGCACTTTACAGTTTAAAGTTTTCTATCTAAGGAAAACCAGTAGATTGCATTGAATCGTTGTCTCAAATGCAATCCCTCACACTAAGCATGCTTGTAGCGACAATGGAGAGGAAAAACTCCCTTTTAACAGGAAGAAACCTCCAGCAGAACCAGGCTCAATGTGAGTGGCCATCTGCTGAGGTCAAATGGGGTTAAAATAGGCTAGTGTTTTATTCAAACTGAAGGTGATTTATTCAGTAGACTTTTATGACATTTAAGATACTCTGGATATTTACTTGGAAATTTACATTTCTTCCTTTTAGTGATTTATCACACTGTTTAGGTAAAACTCGATTTCCTTATGTTTGATTTATTTTTCTGAATTTTGGATCCTCATTATCTATTTGCCATATTTTTGAAAAAGGATACTAAACTTAAATGTTCGAAATATTCAAACTTAAATTTTAATTATATCAAAACTTCTTAAGTGGATGAAATAGAATTTTAAATAAAAATTAAAAATAAAAACATTTCGTTTACTGTGAGAAAAAAACCAAAAACAATAAAAATATCAATTGATCCGTGATTTACTGGACTTTTAAGTCCTTCGGGGAAAAATGATGACATCAAGGTTTTTTCCCAGGACAACACACGATTGCTTATAAGGCTCCTGTTCTCCCGGAATAGTTTCACTTCTGGAGTAAAACCCATGTGCAAGATGGGGAGAGAAGGGGGAGGAAGGGAAGTAGACAAGCCTTGGATTAGTCTGCAGAGAGCGCAGGAGAACAGTCCAGCACGCCTTCCAGCTCAGACGCGCAGCGCAATGGCCAAATGGCTGACGGGATGTTGCACTGCGTTCATTCTGATTTGCGCCGTGGCTTTTGTGATCCTGTGCATCGTCACCCTTCACGATGCTGGCTGCTCCAGCTTCAAACATGCGGCTGTAGCTGCAGACTCGCAACTTTGTTCCGAGATTGGCAAGTGAGTAACTTTTCCCCTAAAGTGGTGCGCTTTCTCTAAAAACTTTGATTGATATGAACTTTATGTTAATCATTCCATCAATAGCCTATATATATTTTTTCCTGTTTTTAATCAAGTGTTTTCAAATTTCTTTCGACATTAAACGCTTGTTTTTATGAATTGGATAAGTGGATAAGCAGGTTAAGAGATTTGATCAGCTCCACTTGAATAGAGATTATAGCAGCAAATCTGTAGACAGTGAAGCCCTCACTGTTCCTGAAACATTTCCTTAAACACTGTCTGATGCTGCCCTTTGTGTTGATGAGTGAAAGTCTTGGCTCTGCTTCTTCCATTAGTCTTTTTGATGTTTTTTTTTTTGCGCAACTTTGAGTCAATCAATCTGTCATCACTAAAAAAAAAAAAAAGTGGCACATAGCCTTTTTAACTGGAATGTTGTCCTTCCGACTATTGTTGACTTTAGTTCCTTTTTTTTTCTCCTCAGCCTTTGCTGAAGGGTCATTTAGTTCAAAACAGACACAATCACATCAAAGTTTACTGACACAATGATTGATGCATTTCCGGACAAAGGCTTAATAAGGATAAACCTGTTGAGAATAAAAAAAAAAGTATTTTATTTTCATTAAAAACAAAATGTGTGCATTTTGTTTTCTGTTGGTTATTCAAGCATTTTCAAAATATAAACTCATTGAAAGTTTTTGAGGTGGCAAGGATGAAACATTCCCAGCAGTGCATCTTTGTTGCTTAGCAGGTAAAAAACAGTCTCAGTGCCAGCATCGCACTAAAAGGGTCCTATTTGCTTTGTTTTCCCCTTTCATTTCTGTCTAAAGTATCCAAAAAAAGACAGTTTAGATGTTATAAGCACCTTTATTCACCCAGGCATGCAGTTTCAGTTCTCAGCATGACAATAAATAGGTTGTTGCTAAATTTGGCTGCAAGTAATTGACTTCTAAAATTAGAAAATGGGCCAATTGTTGAATAGAGGGGAACAACAGCAGCCGCAGGACTCAAACCTCTGTTTTATATTTTGCCTTGGGTTGTGCAAATGTTTGCATAGTATTCAGAAACTGGTTTCCCGTAAATCCACTGAATATCCTTTTACAGGAAAATCCTTCAGAAGGGCGGCTCAGCAGTAGATGGCGCCATTGCAGCTCTCCTGTGCACGTCTGTGGTCAATCCTCAGAGCATGGGAATTGGAGGAGGCTCTATAGTGATTGTGAGAAATAAAACAGGTGGGTTGTTGTTATCTTTTGCTAGTGTTTTTTGTTTTGTTTTGCACATTTCTTATTTTATTTTTTTACTGATCAATGTAAAACTTCACTGTACAATAACCTTTACTTCTTCCCTCATCATGTGAATAGTTGGAAACAATCATTCATTTCAGTTTATTTATATAGTGCCAAGTCACAACACATGTCATCTCAAGACACTTTACAGTTCATCCAGATCATACAGTCAAATTGATTCAAAGTTTTCTATCTAAGGTAAACCAGCTGATTGCATTGACTCAAATGCAATCCCTCACACTAAGCATGCTTGTAGCGACAGTGGAGAGGAAAAACTGAATTTTAACAGAAAGAAACCTCCAGCAGAACCAGGCTTAGTTTGAGCGGTCATCTGCCGAGGCCGACTGGGGTTCAAGGAGACAGAAGCAGAGATACAAAAAGCAGCTGTAAAAGGCGGCCCCTTCCAGGAAACACCCAGCCAGGCAGACGAGCTCCGAGCCAACTGGATGTGCTCTCTTCAGAGGATGAAGAGAGCACATCCAGCCAGTCACAGTCAGAGAAACAGGACTACACTGGAAAACAGGCCGATCTCCAGCGTCTATAAACAAGGGTGTTGATGGAAGCAGCATCAGTGGCAAAGTTTGTTTTGTATGTTACAACAACTTTTTTAATATGACCCTTTGTGGTTGGCTTGTCTTTGTATACCTTCACCAGCATACACGAATAAAGCCTGTGTTTGTCTGTGAGTGTGTGTGTGGGGTGAGGGGTCTGAAAAAAGAAAAGTTTTAGTTATTTTGTTTTCTCTTTTTCTTTCAGGTAATGTTAAGGTCTACAACTTCAGGGAGTCGGTCCCTCACTCATTCAAAGATAATCTGCTAAATGACTGTCCTACTACATTTGGATTGTCCACAGGTAAGCAGCATCTAGTCAATGAATCAGATGTCCTTTACTTGTCTACCTTTTCATTTACTATATAGTTCAATAGAAAATTGCAGACTAATATGATATGACGTCACATACCGTCTCTTTCCTCTGTTTTCCAGTCTTGTAGGCCAATGTTAATAGCTGCCATTCAGAGCTTTGCAATTCCCTGCCCATAAAATGCCGCTGCCTGATCAGTGTAGTGTAGTAGCAAAACGGTGGAGTACGCATTGTCACGGCCCTTTTCCTCTAACCTGCAGGGGCGATTCCTCCTGTAGGCAGAGGCGGGTCTTACTAATTGGAGCCACTTGGGCTCTATATAAGTTTAGCTCCACTAACACTCTCTCTCTCTCTGCTCCTCCAGGTACTCCCTTTGTTGTTTGGTTCAGTTTGGTTTTGGTTAACACTCAGACACATTCTCACATTCATGTTCACCCACTCATACACTGCACACACTAAACATTCTTACATACTCACATCTCACACATGTGAGTATGTGGCTTGTCACACATCTTATTTTGCTCTAGAGACAGTGATCAACAGCCCACCTAGTGGTGAAAGTTTGCTCATGGTTGGTTTAAACGTATTACTGGCTGTTCTGCTTTATTGATCAAGTGTATGATGAAACAATGACTAAAAATTTTTTTTTTTAAGATTACTTAAGTTGAAAGGACCCTGCGATCGTTGAATTGTTTCTGTAAATAAAATTAATTCCATCACATTTTGTCGAAATTTCAATTTTGAAACCAACTCCAGTTTGGACATTTATATCAGTAATTTAATACATTTAAGTTGATTATTGGCTATGATCCTGATGCTTCCTGGGCTTTACTTGCACATCCTCTCCTGACTCATTTAAATGGTAAAAACCGGACCACAACTTGGCTTCAAGTAGAATAATTATTTCTACCACATATCAGAATTCAGTTCAATTCAGTGTATTTATATAGTAGCAATAAACACAACACAATTTAGACACTTTAAAAAATTATACCAGTCCTACAAAGTTGAAAGGTTTTTTATCTAAGAATGCATGAAGTTAGAGGAATGATTTTTTTAAGTGACTGATTTTATAAATCAGTCCTCATTGATAAGTATGAGGCGACAGTGGACAGCTGCTTGAATTGTGTCGTTGACTAAGGAAATTGCTGTTATATTAACAGTTTAAAAAGGAACTTCCCTTTAAAAGGAAGATTGTGAATGGTAATCTGCTACTGGGTGTTGGAGGACAAATAGCTTGCACAAAAGAAGACACAAACAATGATCCAGGGTGAAGATATTAAAACAGGCTGAGAAGAGGAGCTGAAAAAGTTTTTGCTACACTTGACGTTCATGTCTTTTACAGTAAACCAACAGGTCATTTCAACTAATTCTGAAATAAAAAAAAAAGTGGGTAATTATTTAGCCAAGATTATGCAAGAAGCTGTTTAAGGGCTAAAAAATACATGTAATGTAGACACAGTTTACCAGGGGAATTGTAGGGAAAATTTAAGCAGGTGTGTGGATAATTGAGCCTATATTTGTTAACCATTTTTATTCCACGTGGAGAGAAAAACCAACATAAATTCTAATAGTTACAACAGCTTTTTTTAATTATTTTTTTTCTCCCTAGAAAAAGAATAGATCAAATGGATTAGAGCCCATAATTAACAAGAATTTTTTTCCCATAATGAGTAACATTTGACTGGAACTGCTTATGTATACAACAAGAAAATAACTTTGATAAAAAATCAAAATAACTGAAAATGGTCACTTCTTTACAACCTTTGTCTAGTTTAAGAGTTCATTTCCTTATGTCTTAGTGAGTTAAGATGGTTTTATGGTTTTAGTAATCAAACTGGTGTTTTATCAGGTTGTTGTTTTCCACTTCCATGTTGCAGGTAGTCAGTGGATTGGTGTCCCAGGAGAGTTGAAGGGCTACGAGCGCCTCCACAGAGAGTACGGGAAGCTGCAATGGGCTCAGCTGTTTGAGCCAACCATCAAACTGGCCAGAGATGGGATTCCCATGCCAACATACTTGGCAGAATTCATGAGAAACAACTTTGTAAAGATGCATGTGGAAAGGTCATCCCTGTGGTAAAGTTCACACACAAAAACCGAGCTTACAAAGTTTCCTGACATGAAAATGTTCGGTCACTGAAAACGTAAAACGTTTTAAAAAATGTTTGGTGTTTGAGTAAAACACACTGACTTATTGTTGAGATTTTATAAAGGAAACAATGATCCTTTAAATCCGCAAATTAACTAGTTTTAATAATCTAAAAAAAAAAAGATGTTCTTTACCCGAGAGTTAAGCCTCATTGTCACACTGACCATGAAAATGATTGGTTTCTTCTACTTACACAACACAGGGGACTGTTGGGGATTCAAAAATATTTTTGCCTTTGCAAATCTCTGTCATAGTGTCCTCTGATAAGAACACTGTGTCTCATGCCAAAATATTCTTTTATAGAAGATTGACTTGGGTTTAGAGCAGTTACAGTACTCAATGTAGTTCTGAATCTGCACATCTTGTGTATTACACTAAGAGGCAATGCATAGCATATAAATCCAATGATTACATGACGTTGCTCTAAGTTTGACAGGTCATGTTCTGTTTAGGATATGATGATTAAGGTTGGTCATTGATCCATCTATCTATCTTCTTAAAGGTGCAGTAGGAGATCTTTTCTGATGCATTTTTTACCATGTGGCTTTAGATGTCCCCACAGTCGCGTAGCAAGCATTGAAATAGAAGGTCTGAAAGTGAAACTAAAATAAATGGTTCCCGCTACAGTGTGAAATTAATGAGTAACGTCCACCAATCAAAAAACACAGTCCGTTGTACACTATTGGTCCTTGACACCTCAATCTGCTTGTCTCTCCCCCCTGTGCACGTTTCCTGACAGATGAACGAATCGACCCCCCAATGCTCGTGCTGGAAGCTAGCCACTGTTATGCTATGTTCACACCTAAAGCAGCAAGAGCAGCAAAAACGCGCTTCATTTTTGATGCTTGTACAAATTTAGTTCTGACGCATGACTGAAGCATCTCTGCTGCTGTAGATGCGAGGTGGAAAAAGTGGGTCTGATGCACATTGGGCTGAGCTACCCTATCCTTTCTTTGCAGGGCTGCCAATTTTTCACCAAACCTTAGAGCGAGACTTTAAAAGAATTTGGACATGCAAACCTTGTCAGGGTTAGATGAGTATAAGTACAGCTAATTAGTCCTAAAATCCAACAGGAGATTATTAAACTAAACTGAGCAATAATTATTTAACTTGAGCAAAACATGGACTAAAACTGGGATTAAATTGAGGTGGCTAATAGAGGTAGGTATAGAGATAACAAACCTTTTGATTTGATCCTACACTTCAGTCTCCACAGTGATAATCTAAGCTAAATGCTGTGTATTTTATTCATATTTACTTAAGTGCTAGACTGCTTAAAATCTTTATTAATTAACAAAGTGAATTAACCTAGTCCAGATACAATACGATTTAATGACATACCTCTGACTTTGCATGTAAACTAGCTCCTTTTGCTGCCTTTGCTGCTTTAGGTGTGAACGTAGCATGTGAACCTTGACAGACAGCATGCGTTTTCATGTGTTTTGGAGGCGTGGTTTCGAGGGGTGGTCTGAAGGGAGAAGCATGGTTAGGTATGTTCAAAATTATAGCCTGTTGGAACCTTTTTTTTCCCAAGATCTCCTATGGCACCTTTAAGATGCAAAGCATGAAAAAGCATTTCACACGTTCTATCTCATTTGCATTTTTCAGATAATTGGATAAAAATAAATCTAAAAGGTTCTAACATTACGTCAGTTCTTTTAACAATGAAAACCTCAATTTATATCTAAATACACAGACATAGAGCTTGCAATACAAATTTAAAAGGCTTATATCCTCATGCGTTTATAAACATGTTGTATTAGAATGTTTGAAGATATAATAAATTATTTTCTATAATTATTTTTTTGTTCCACACTCAAAAATCCATATTAATAATCTGATTAGATAAGATAAATAGATTTTTTTAAAATAGAAAAGCTTCATCTGATATAAAACTGTTTTAAAATAAAATCTTTAAGGGTCCTAATCTTTTTTTAGAACATTACACACTGACCTTTAAGCCATTTTTGAGTCTATCCTCCATACATTTTGGGAAATAGCAAAATCTATAAAGTGAAGACTTCAGAGTGGTGACCTCATTACATGGCTAAATAATCTCAGTTTATTGCAAGGGGCAGCTACCACTGTAAACTCGCTGTAGAACACACTGGCCTAGTTCAAAAGTTCAGTTGAACATCTTGTGATACTTTTTTGACTGCGACCCATGACTTACAGGTCTTTTTGTTGACACCCCTCTCATTTAACCACAACAAACCAGAACTAATCCCTCCCTGCTTCAGACAAAGCCATTAACAGTCTTTCAAATTCCTATTTTACCTTGTCATAACTCATGATGATAAGTCAGCAACATATGAGCAGCTTACCACAATACTTGAACTTTTCCATTTCAGGCAGAGTCCCTCATTACCAGTTAAGAAACTTGACCTAAAACAGTAACAGGATGGCTCTCAAACCAAATACTCCCAGTTTGGAAGCTCTGAAATAACAATGGCCCTATCGGATAAGCAGCTCATCATGATGCTGTCACCGACATGGAATTTGGACACCATGAAAAGATATGTTACAGGGCCCATCATAACCTGCCATGAGGTTGAAGGAAATTTTACTAAAGTGGTTTACAAAAAAAAAAAAAAAAAAATGATGCATTTATTTAAATACTGTTTTTGGTTACCTTTCTCAAATTTGTGAAAAAAACAAAACATGAAAGTTATTTTGTAGAGGAAGTATTGTCTGTAAAAAGTTGTCTGCTCTGCTGCTTTTGGAATAGAGGTGGAGCAGGTGGACTAAACCATTTTGTGTAAACAGATAGGGGGGATGAGTATTGAGAACATTTTCCAAAACAATTAAACTTACTTTTACCAATATAATGTAAATAAAATATTTGGGATTGCAGGTTTCAAGTGTCATGTTATTTTTGTCAGTATCATACAGTAAATGCATTAGGAGCCTCTCATGGGCCCCTGTCAAACCTGGGTCCCTTTAAACCTTCTTCCTTTTCACTCCTGTTTAGTACCCCTTACTTTCACTAAAATACTTGACAGTTTGTACACAGAGATAACATATGCTTAAAAGCACCATTTTTACTACTCAAAAATATTCCTAGTTTTAGACCAAACTGATAAATATTTTGTTCAAATTAACGCAGAACAAAGGGAAAAATACTGCAATTACTAAAAATAAAAAAAGTTAAAGCAAATCAGCTCTAAAAAAATGGAGGTGTATCATTATATTTGGGGATGCTAAGAAATCAATTCAGGTGAGACTTTCTATTGCATGTGTTTGTGTTTATGTGTTTTGAAGATTTCATTATTTTTCTCTGTCCAATGGAGGAGATTTCAGCCTTTTGATGCACTACTCTTCGAAAATTGTATAGACTATGTTTTAAAGCCTTTCTAAAGCCATTCATCCATAATGAAGTATTTTACCAGTTCTGAGTCAGACAAAAAGCCTGAAACACAAATTTGGAAATGGCAAATATGAGACCTAAAGGTTTCCAAAAACCAGTTCTTTGATTTCCTACCTGAAAAACTGTCCATCAGTGCTACAAACAGGGAATCTAAAGCAAGAGCTGTTTCCAATCTTTGGTAGGAAGTCTCCATCTGGGCTGTACCACATCTCTAACCCTGTTTGTTGTGTCCAAGGATAGGTTTTCAATAAAGTTCATTTGCCTCTGATTTAAGCCTGTTTTGTGGTCGCTATAACCTGGATGACTGAGAATTTACACAGACATCTTTAATCGAAAAGGTTTCTTTAAAAAAGATTCTATTGAACATGACCTCTCATAAATCTGAACAAGACAAAACTTGATTAGAAAGAGGGCAAATTTGGATTTATTCTATGATTTTTAAAACATTAAGTCAGGCCAGTTGTTGTTACAGTACAGTGTTCTGTTCATCAACTCTTCCAATCTGTTTCCCTTTTGATTGTTTTTCTGTTTTTTTTATAGTGAAGTGCTCTGCCACGAAAACAAAACAGTCCTGGGCAGAGGGGACACCCTACGCTTTCCTAAACTTGCAGAAACCCTGGAAACAATTTCAAAGAAGGGTGCAGAAGCCTTTTACACTGGCAGGATAGGACTTGACCTAATCCAAGACATTAAAGAAGCAGGTTGGTGCAAGAATGGCCGGGGCAAGATGAGACTGTTTGTTAACAAATAAATTAAAGGTATTTAGTGTGACGATTTGGATGGAAGCTTGCAAACCTAAAGGGAGGTGTTTGTGTCTGTAGGTGGAACATTAACAATGAAAGACTTGGAATCTTACGAAGTTAAGGAGGGCAGTCCATGGACGGTTTCTCTGGGGACTCATCGGATGCACATCGCTCCCCCACCTGCTGGAGGAGCACTGCTAGCTTTCATTCTCAGAATTATGCAAGGTTTTAGATCATCTGTTGTTACTCAGGATTCTTTTCATGCACTATTTTGACAGCTGGAATTAAAAAGTTGTTCTTTCTTTGCAGGGTTCTCGCTGAGCTCAGACTCTCTTGATGTTAAAGCGAAGGTTCAGATGTACCATCATTACATAGAAGCAGCTAAATTTGCTAATGGACAAAAGAGGAACATTCGAGATCCTGCTTTCAGTAATAGCGAGGTTGTAAACTATAACTTTTTTCTACCATTGTTACAAAGAAATTAAATGTCTCTTTAAACATATAATTAGCATAACTGTGTGTGACATATAGGCATACACCTAAAAGTTAAAGACCACAGGTAAAGCAAAATAAAACAAGCTGAAATATCTTCACAACAACCCAATAATGTTGCATTAAAACAAAGTCTACTTCAGAGGTACTTTTTCATTCTAAAAATGCACACTGATCTAGATATAAAGTTGTTACTGGTTTTGCAATAAAGGGAATACAATTCTGACATGAATGCAGGAATTATCGAAGAGTCAGGTCAGCTGTAAACACAGCAGCATAGTTATTATTCTCCAATGAATATAGTCAGGGGTGGAATAGCAAAACAATATTTAAATGGTATTAAGTTCTCTGAATACAGGAAAGGGTGCAGCATTACTTGAATTAACCACAAAAAGATTTAGCTGACTGAGCAACGCAAATTGGTATGTTGTATCATTGTTGGCTATTATGGCTCTATGGGATTAGGTCACCATTCGATAATATATGATACATATAATTTATAATTTTTATTTATATTTTCATGGATGTGTGTTAATGGAAACAAGAAAATGGGTCTTACAGGGACACTGTATAAAGCATTTTTTTAAAAAGCTTATTGGATAGTACAGCTTTTAGTCTGGGCAGGTAAAAGCACAGCAAAGCTTTTACATTTTAACTGTTCAAGTAGACCTGACCTTTTGTCCCTGGCAACTTTATAGTCCCTGGCAACTTTATATATATATATCTTTGTATTACATCTATGTGGTTAGTGAATGGTCCATATTGGCTTACAATACTTTAATCTTCCCACAAAACTCAGCTGTAAGCTCTTATATACACCTTACATACAGTATTTCCAACTAAACAAAACAAGGAAGTAGTACAAAAAAAACATCAGTTTTGTGATGGCAAATGAAAGAAATAACTTTGTGGTAGCAAAATGGGTTTAATCCATCTTTGTCGGCACTTAAATATATAATATTAAATATTTTACAAATGAAAGTAAAATTTAGACACTTCTAACCCCTTTATTGACACCATTTTACAAGTTCAGAATGATACAAAAAAAAAAAAAGAAAATAATGTCATAATAGGGATTGTGATCAAGGTTCTAGAAAATAGCTTAATTTTAATTGTAGTGAATGCAACAATTTCTTGTTGGTAATTCTTCCAGCCACTGGAAGGTTACTTAAACTGTAGTTACGATATGTTGCTAAAAGAAAAATAATTTTAAAATCAGTGCAAAGACAGTTGTACTATAGACAGGTTTTTGACTAGGTTTATTTTTCTTGTTTTCCTTTATTTATCTTCTGTTTTCAGACTGCCAAAAACCTGATTGATTCAACCTTCATCGATCATATCAGAGGGATGATATCATCTAGTAGGACCCATAATAACTCCTATTACTTCAACGTCAAACCTCCAAAGGATAATTTTGGAACAACACACGTTTCTGTGCTGGATAAGGATGGACTCGCAGTCTCAGCCACCAGCACCATAAACCAGCTGTGAGCAGAAGACCTCCATAGAGATTTGTACATTTTCTGAAAGTAACCTTATTGCACCAATGGTATCCATGGCTTAACTCTACTGTATGGTTGTGTAGGTTTGGAGGAGCTGTTTACTCTCCCAAAACAGGAATCATCCTCAACAATGAGCTTGCCGACTTTTGTGGAAGAGTAAATACTATACATCCAGGTAAAACAAACACACCTTACTGTACCATGCAAGTCTGATTTAAAGACAAATGAACCTAAAACATCCATATGATGCAGGTGAACAGCCACCTTCTTCAATGACTCCTGTTATAATAGAGAAAGGCTCTGGTGGGATCCTTGTGATGGGAGGATCAGGAGGAAGCTTGATCACCTCATCAATGGCCTTGGTAGTTCCCTGCTTTTCAATGTTGTTGCTTAGTCTGTGTGTTTCTTTCTGCTTACATGAGTCAAATTTTCTCTTACAGTCTCTAATCAACCGCCTGTGGCTGGGGATGAGCTTAAAGGAGTCAATTGATGCTCCCATAATCTTCATTGACTCAGAGAATGTTGTGAATTTTGAACGAAGATTTAATGAGGTGACGTATGCTCTTCTCAACTATAAATTTATGACAATAAAGTCTATTAAGTTAATCATACCACCCCTATTAAGTATGTAAAAAAAATAGAATTAGATAAGAAAACAATCAAAAAAAACACTCTCTACTAAATCAAAAGTCCCGAAAATTATCTGATATGTTCTCCCACATTCAAACTCGTAGATCAATTTCCCTAATCTCTTTTTGACTATTTGAGCTGATGTAATGAGTAAATTTCTCCAGTGTGAGATCAGTAAAGTCAATCAATCAATCCATAATTGGAGGCTTTAGAGGCATCCTAGGTCCTTTTCTGTTACATCTTTACAAACAGCTTCCTAAACTCTGCTTAACTATACCTGGAAACTGGGTTTAAGTCAGATAATAAAAAGATTTTAACTTAGATAGATTTTGTACTGAAATAGTATGAAAAACACCCAATCCCTACCTTTAGGTATAGTGGCAATCTGTGATTCTGTGGGCTGGTTCCTCTTCCAGAGTTTTTCCCAACCTCTTTTGACTTTTTTACCCCTTTGGGCATTTTTTTCTTATCATAAGTACCCCTCTCAGTCAAAAGTATTGATGATTGTCCAAAAGTGGAACTTACAATAACTGATTATAAAATAAAAACACTTTAGCATTTCTAACTTGACCATCTAATTGCATTTTATTCTTTCCATCTCAAATAAAAAAATAACATAAATATGTTCCCTGGAAGTTAGTAAGAAATGAAAATAAATGCAAAATAAAATATTATAAATCTGTATTTATAAAACTGGACATTCTCTGAGTAACTTCCTTATACTCACATTTAAACTGAATAAAATGGAACCTAAACACAGAACAAAAATTATAGTCAGACTGACTTAATTAGATCTGTTTTCATCAAGACACCTGAGCTGCCTTAATAAGCTCCTATAGCTCAATGTGAAGAAGAGCTGATCCCAGGCTGTTCTCTACATCCATTCTGTTCTTCTGCTTGGTTTTTATGTGTGTCAAAGCTGAAGGTGAACTCAAACATATAAGAAAAACTTACTTTTTAGTTGATAAAACCTTGTTTAATTTTCAATTGGGTCCTTACAAAACAAAACAGACCCCAGCAGTATTTTATTTTAATACTTAACAAATAAAATATTTTGATGTACCCCTTGCAATGCACTGGCTGACCAGTAGGAGTACGAGTACCCCCAGTTTGGAAACACCGTTCTAGAGGATTAGCCCTTCTATTATTACCTCAGCACCTAGACATAAAGCCTATGGAATATCTGTGAAATGAGCTGAAGATAAGCGATCATGAAAGTATTGAAGTAGGAGAGATCTTGCATGCTTCAACTTTAGGAAAATATCAGGAGACTGCCGGTAAAGCACTGCCTTACTGGCATAAAGTCTGTTGTAAGAACTGCTTATAGGAAATAGGCATTGGTGATTTTTTACAAAAGTGCTATTTAAGTCAGTGTTTTTAAACCCTTGTCCTCAAAACACCCTGCCCTGCATGTCATGGAGACTTCCCAGCTTCCACTCACCTGATATCAATTGATAGCATATCTAAAGGCTTTGCTGAACTCCAGTCATCTTAAGGTGTGTTAAAGCAGAGAGTGTGCCTTGAGGACCAGGGTTGAAAAACCCTGATTTAAGATATTTAATCACCTCTTAATATATTTTTTTAACTTTAACATAATATCCTTGGTAAATATCACTGGAATAAAAGCATCTTTACAAATATGGGTAGACAAATCTATGTGATAAGACATTAAAAGAATGTAATTTAGAACTATCAATTTTACTGTTTTTAATCTGAGGCTTTTCTTATTGTATTTCATTTAAGGGTTTTTATTCTGATGATATTTCCTTTTTGTGTTGTCTTAGTCTGTGAAAGAGGGCCTCAAAGCTCTTGGACACCGAGTTGGGTCTTGGCCATACTTTTTAAACGTGGTCAATGCCTTGGAAAAGGAGGACGGTTGTATAGAGGCCGTGTCGGACCAAAGGAAGATGGGAAAATCAGCAGGATACTGATCATGATGATATTGAGTAACTTTACATGAACATCTTTTCTTAGACTTATTAAACCTTTATGCTAGGGGCCCGTGATAATGATGCAGCTCAAAAACAAAATGTGAATGAGTTAGTTTTATTTTTGTTTAACTTTCTTTTTGTATGTATATTTTAAAAAGTAATTGAATGTAGGCAAACATCCATGTATTGTAATACTATAGTATATAATAGTAAACGTAAAGGCAGTGGAGCTGATTCTTTACCTAACTGCAAATTTTATTTTTTTCCAAATGAAGTCAGAGGAAGATAATAATAATGTAACTTCACTCTCATTTATCCAACACCTTCATCTTTGTGTTTATTTGTTTTGACATAGATGTATGCTCATATAGCAACAACACTGTGAACACGTTTTTTACTTAATTTCTATCTGTAAGCTTGCGAAATGACAAACTTCTTTGTGAATTATTCAAAGCATTTTTGACCAATGGTTGTCCAGCCTTTTTGGATATATTTTGAAGGTTTGGGTCACATGCAGACTCCTTCTTTCACCCATTTTCCTGCCTATTGAAGTTCAGGTCTACACCCTTACTGTATTGTATTTAGAGCTGTTAAGCAATGTCTGAAAGTCATTTCTTTCAGGAAAAAATGGAAAATACCAAGCGAAGCATTGACACAGAACCTGATGTATTGCGGTTTAGTTGATTAACTCAATCTAAAGACCTATACATATGAAAGAACAGAGAAGGATTTTATTTACCACAAAGCTGCAAGAGTAAAAGTTCCTTCAGGAAGGACATTTCATACTTCAGTCTTTACTCTGCAAAATGAGCTAAAATAAGTAAAAAATGTGTATTTACCCTTAATTTGAGTAAGTTCCATTGGCAGTGTCTCAATTCAAGAAAAAAATGCATTTACTTTAAGAATTGTTTTTCATTGTATAGGTCTCTTACCATGCAGCTTTTTTTTTTTTTTTTTTTTTTTTTTAAACTTAAGACTTCTTTTACATTGGTGACCTAGCATACCACTATCATCTTTCATGGGGACCACTATAAAAAAGTTGCTCGCAGAATAAACTTTTAAAAATGAGCTAAAAGAACATACTGAGGTTTTGCTCATGGATTCTGACATATTTCTGTTTTTAAGGAGTAGCCTTAATGGTATTTTCATGGATGTAACTAAAGAAAGGACTGTGTTTTTGTTACCGATAGCTAGAAACAATGTTCATGAGGAAACCCTTTTAGTTTTGCAAAATGTAGCAGCATTTTTTTTTTAAGAAGAGCCAAAAACTGGTCTGTAAATGAACGAAAAAGCAGCTAAAGTTAAAAAAAAAAAAAAAACTCAGAAAGTTCTCTACACAGCCCAAATAAAGACCACTCTAAAATACTACAAGGACTTTCAGCTCTGGTAAAGGAAATTTCACAGGAGCCATGAAGGATGGTTCCAGATTTTAGCACAATAATGCATTGGTATTTAGACAGCAAAACAGAGATAATGTTTTATGAACTGTTATTTGTGTTCACACCATGGTGATTGTTTTTTAAGACTGACTTTGCAAACAGTCAGCTTTTATCATGTTGCACTGTTGACATGCTGGATGTCGGACTCTTAGGCATAGCAATGTACTGAATGTTCTAATTTCTGACTGAACTTTTTTGATTTTATTTGTTATTCATAGGGCATAACCACTATATATGAGCCATTTAAAAAGGAAATCCTGATGCAGAAAAAAACATTTACTGTGGCCTTTTTTATTATAATGACTGTAAGACTGCCTTAAAATTCCAATTAATGTTTTTAACTCAGTGTGTTGTAAAAAAAAAAATGTTTTAACAAACTCATTTTTTTTACCTTGTGTTGTTTGTTTAATTAATTTTATCTACTTGTGTTCCTGACTGTTCACTGTTTATTCTCTAGTTTTTACAATAAAAACTTTCCTTTGAAATAGAATATTGCCTGACACTGATTCAAAACATGAATGTTCATCAGTTTTACACCCATAGAACAGATTTAAAAGGCAATTTCATTAAGATTTCATAAATTCATGACATGGAGAAACCTTCCACTTTGAGATATTTCACATAGATAGTATTGTCTCTCCTGCCGGACCTTCATGTGAGCACATCTGAGGTATCACAAATGTGGTTCTCTACTCATAGGTGACAGTAATTCAATAGATGTCAAGAATATTTTGTAACATTAGGAAAATATCTCTTGAGTATATTTAAAACTGAAAAATGAACTGCGGTGGGAAAAAAAAGGGGTTTTCCATGAAAAGTTTGTCATAATGGGCTTGAAAGATCTGACCCACATGCAGAGAACCACTCAGAGACCAAGGGTAAAGGTTTAACAGGTTTATTGTAGGTAGCAAACACTGATGGAGATTGAAACTCAGTGGGGAAACAATGCTGGAACTCAGCGAACTGGTGAACCGGAACCGGAAACTCTGAAGGGGAGATCACAGTGATCAGTTCAGGGACAGTGGGAAAATAGACTGAGGCTTGAATATTGCTGGAGAGGCACTCACGTTTGCGGGGCTCTTGGTTTATCCTTGGATCCAGTTTGTGGGGGTTTAATCCAGAGAAGAGGAACTCGTTGGAGAGCGGACAGGCAGACATATGTTGGACCCAGAGGAGTAAAGGAGCGGACTGTCACTTGGTTTTCCAGGAGTGGACTTGAACAGATTATGTGGAGGTTTTCCCCCTGCTCAATGAGACTCAGTAAATCCTTCCAGGGGTAGAAGGTCCAGGCTTATCCAGTAACACAGGAAGTCTTCCCAATACTGGCAAACACTCTGGCGTTGAGGTGGTGACAGCCCACTGCTCAAGTACTCCTCTGGTAATGACCCAACGAGCTGCAGGTGTGCAGGGAGGTCCAACGAGGACAGGGCACCACCTGGTGGTGAAGAGAGGAAAACACAAAAAACAACCCACACAATCTTGAATCCTAACAGAGCTTTAAATTTTGCAATACATTTTGTATGTACTTTAAAAGGCAATTAATATACATTTCAGGTTTTTAACATCTGATTATATCTCTGACATTAGATTTGTGTCTTTATTATTAAATAAAAAAAGGTTGCTTATTTTTCAATCAAAGAAAAGCTGGGTTTTTGAGTCTCAACTATAATTTTGCATTCAAATACTTTTTTTTCTTTGATTGAAACTTTTTTTTTCATTGAATTGAAGTTGTTTTTAATTAAAAATATATCTTTTCAATTGAAGCAATCTGTCTTTTGATTGAATTCCAAAGACACCATCTACCTTCATACAATGGCATGTAACAAATAGCGGAGTAAACCTCGATCTCTAGCAGTGCCATTTAAAAAAACTTTTGAAATAATAGTTACCTAAAAGGAATGCATGCTATTTGCAAATTCCACAGTCTCTGAAGAAGTGTCAAAATGAATTTAGTCATGCCTCTGCTGTTCTATGAAAACGTCTTAAACAATCTAACTACCTTTAAAGCAGAGTTCTACTGTAGCACTCCAGTCGTCATGGTCTGTGTACTGCAGCTTGAAATTAAATTACTAAATATGCATTTCAGGAGATTCATATTACACAACTTATTCATCTAAAGGTTGCAGGATGCTGACCTCTGAGGACAGACATTCAAAACTGCTGCTTTAAAAAACAGCTAAGGAAGTAATTTAATTAGCTGTAGCAGCTGGCTGTGCTGCCATGCTAAAAGTAATTTACAGTATCACCAAACAGAATATGAACAAATTTTATTTAATTGCAAGATTTCTCTTTCATACTTCTTTGCTACTACCAACACCTGTTGTTATACATTTTTTATTTCCAAAATTAGTCTGTCACACTTAGACAGCATACAGTATTTAGAGTAAAATTTATTTTAATAGATTTTTACACATTTTTTATTTATTTTAGGCACCTATTCGCTTCATATTTGGCTACAAATAAAAATGATGGGAAAAAATAGATGGCCTGTTTTTCTTCATTTAGGTAAATCATGATTTTAAAAACCTGAAATGACGGAGCATGTTGTGTCAAGCTTTTAACCCTGTCTATTTCATAGAGGGTGAACTGTGGCCAAAAAACTTGTTTTCATATATAATTTTTTTCTTAATAACTTCCGCGTCAGCTGTGAAAGTCAGTTTCCTTTTTTAAAGAAGCTCACTGAGAATTTAACAAATTTCCCTTTAAAAAGCCCAATGGGTTCTAAATGTTTAAGAGACTTTGGGGGAAAACATGGGAATTATCAGCAATAACACCTCAATTTTTCCAATGTGGCTTGTATGATTGTAGAAAAGAGAATAAAAAAAAAAAAGTCATAGCAAGATACATCTCAGTAGAGGAACTTATGAATTAGTAATGATTTTTTAAGTGGATTCTGCTCAGCTCCCCTTCAAGGCGCTCAGTGTGAGTTATGAGATCATGCAAATTTTACTCTTTGTGAAGTATCACTGTCTTTGTTGAATGACAAATGAGTTAATCTTGATAAGCTTTGGCTTTTATAGCTCTGGTGTCATAATATCAAAGTTTTTCTCTGAACCGTAAAGATGAACTATAGCTTAAAATCTGCAGTCATCTCCCTGTCAATTTTCACTTAAATCACAGGAAGCTAAAAGATCCTCTGATGACTCTGCACACTTTTTCCCCCCAAGGCCTTTTCAGTGGGGCTAATTATTTCAACTATAACATTCTTTTTTATTTTTTTATTTTACATAATAATTTGCACATTTTTCTATTTTAATATGCTTAGATTAAGTCCAAAGGAATGACTCAAGTGAAACTCACACAGGCAGATTGCAAATTTCTTTCATGCTTCAGGGTTAATAATTTGGCTGTTTATAGGTGAACTCCTAACTACGGTGTGTTGATGTAGGACTGTGCTTAATTGGGCCTTCAAGGAATATTCTAGGGTGTTATGACAAGGTCACTGCTGAATTTTATGTAAAAGAAAGAATCTAGGACAATGTAGTTTGAGGATATAGTTGCATCCAGTATAGTTTTTGTGTTTTGCTTTAATCTCTTATACATGTAACTTGATTAACTTCTGAAGGAGAAAAGAAAGTCATATTTGAACACCCTGATATTTTTGCAAGTTCTCCCACTTAGAAATCATGGAGGGGTCTAAAATTGTCATGTAGATTTATGTCCACTGTGAGAAACATAATCTAAAAAAGGAAATCCAGAAATCTATATGCCAAACTATTTATTTGTATGACACAGCTGCATATAAGTATTTGAACATCTGTGAAAATCCATGTTAATATTTGGTATAGTAGCCTTTGTTTACAATTACAGAGGTCAAAGGTTTCCTGGAGTTTTTCACTAGGTTGGCACACACTGCAGGAGGGATTTTGGTCCACTCTTCCACACAGATCTTCTCTAGATCACTCAGGTTTCTGTGCTGTCACTGAGAAACACGTAATTTGAGCTTCCTCCAAAGATTCTCTACTGGGTTTAGGTCTGGAGACTGGCTAGGCCACACCATAACCTTGATATGCTTCTTTCAGAGCCACTCCTTGGTTATTCTGGTTGTGTGCTTTGGGTCATTGTCATGTTGGAAAACACAGTCTCCACCCACCTTCAATGCTCTAACTGAGGGAAGGAGGTTGTTCCCCAAAATCTCGCAATAGATGGCCCCGGTCATCCTCTCATTAAGACAGTGCAGTCACCCTGTGCCATGTGCAGAAAAACGCCCCAAAGCATGAAGCTACCAAAAACAAGATGGTGTTCTTGGGATGACACTCGTCATTCTTCCTCTTCCAAAAACGGATAGTGGAATTATGACCAAAAAGTTCTATTTTGGTCTCATCTGACCATGTGACTTTCTCCCATGTCTCCTCTGGATCCTCCAAATCGTCATTAGCAAAAGATTATAGATAAATATAATTAGGGGTCCCAGCTCCATCTCGCCATCAGTTTGGGGGTCCTTGGCCTGGAAAGACTGTTGAAGACCCTTGTCTTAGTGCATTAAGTCCCTGTCAGACCTTGACGATTTAGACAGCATATGCCTGACGTCCGAGAATCTCCTAAACACGCTGGCATACGCTGAACTTGCAATGTATTTTTTCAGTTTTTGGTGTATACATAGACGATTCATAACGAGTCCAGAATGTATGTCCAATGACAGCCTAACTAACGTATGCATAACACCCAGCAGCGTAATGCCCATGAAATGTAACAAGTCAGTGTGCTGAGGGGGGCAGTAATGCCCCCAGAGGATCCCAGACTGCATTGCTTTGATCATGGTATTTGCCTACCTGCTTTTTACCGCCTGCCAAATAAATAAATAAAAAGGAAAGGAAAGAAAGAAGGCTTGTAGTCGCAACAGATTCAGCGCCATGTCTCCTAGGAAAATTGTTGGCTGTGGGTGTGGGTGTGAACGCAGGAAGGACATCACACTCACATTCATGCTCACTCTATCATGGGGATGAAGTCTGGAGGAGAACTGACGGTTTTCCTGTGAACCCCCTTTTATAACAAAATGCTGCTAATACACCATTAGGCAAAAGCTGTAAGGTAGAAACATGTTCAGTCATCGCCTGGAACAAGTCAGATACGTTGATATACGTTTGAGATAAGTTCTTGATAAGTTGTGTATAAGTTATGCACAAGTTACTCATAGTTTTTGGATAAGCTAACCACGACAACTTATGACTTAACGTATGTCAATGATCACACAGCTTAACTGTAACACGTATGAGCCAATGCTGCCTTACTTGCCGTAAGTCGATGTGTGCCAGCGTGTTTCAGCGTGCTCATCACCTACATAAAACTGACTCATAACTTATCCAACATATGCCAGTGTTTTTGCAAGATTTTTTGTACAGTCATGGCCAAAAGTATTGAGAATGAAACAAATATTATATTTTCACATGATCTGCTGCCCTCTGGTTTTCATGTGTGTATGTCAGATGTTTTCATTGCATACAGAAATACAATTGCAATCATATTATGAGTAACAAAAGCTTTTCATGACAGAATGAGTTAATGCAGTAAGTCAATATTCGCAGTGTTGACCCCTCCTCTTCAGGACCTGTGCAATTATCCCTGGCATGCTCTTAATCAACTTCTGGACCAAATCCTGACTGATAGCAGACCATTCTTGCACAATCAATGCTTGCATTTTGTCAGAATTCCTAGGTTTTCATTTGTCCA
>NW_015150784.1:183565-208009 GCF_000732505.1 Cyprinodon variegatus
TTGACAACAATGGAACCTCTCTCCTTGAAGTTCTTGATGATGCGATAGATTGTTGACTGAGGTGCAATCTTTCTAGCTGCGATTCTCTTTCCTGTTACTCCATTTTTGTGCAGTGCAACGATGACTGCACGTGTTTCTTTACAGATAACCATGGTTCACAGAAGAGAAACATTAATGCCAAGCACCAGCCTCTTTTTAAAGTGTCCAGTGGTGTCATTCTTACTTAATCATGACAGATTGATCTCCAGCCCTGTCCTCATCACCACCCACACCTGTGTTAATGGAGCAATCACTGAAACAATGTTAGCTGGTCCTTTTAAGTCTTGTTTTTTTTAGATTATGTCTCACAGTGGACATAAACTTACGATGACAATTTCAACCTTTAATTTTAGGTAGATTTATTTTGTTGGTGTTTTTAAAAGGCATTTTCATTCTTATACAACACAGAAATCGAGACTTTAGCCTTTTTTTTAAGCTTTTATGTAGTTTTATACAGTCAATTTCTTCCTGGTGTATCAAAAGAAGTTAGTTACTCTTACCTATTCTTAAAAATTGGAAAGGCAAGGGCAAATTTAAATATGGTTCAATCTTAATAAGTGAGAAAAGGGATTCAACAAACATAAAATTTGCTAACAGTATCACATATCTGCAGTCAAGACCTTTCATTGAAACGTTTAATACTACTTAAACTGGTACAAATAATAAAAATGGGAAAGGATACACATTTTGCCCCTCACAGAGCAGTCTGTGGAAAATTTTAATATTTAGCTTTAATTTTAATTTATTTTTTAGGATGACACAGTAACAAGAAAATATTGCTGTCACATTACCTTATCTGTTGAAAAAAACAACGTTGTGTCCTGGATTTACTGTTGGTTTTTTGAGGTTTGTGTAGCTTGTTCCTAACACATTCTAAGGCCAGCACCTTTGTGTTGCATCATGTCTGAAAACTCTAAAAATGTCCTGGCAAAAAATATCCTTCTTCATGAGTTGCAGCCCTTGCAGAGAGTTTCTCTCCTTATTTGGAGTAAGTACAGTCCTTAAGAAAGCTTGCCCAATTTTTTTTTTTTTACATGTTGAAGAACTCTAGCAGATAGTATTGCAGTTCTCATGAGCCACGTATCCTCAAACTCCAGCACTATCTTCTCATTTTAACTCAAATGTAGTAAAAAAGACCAAATAGAAACATTTCTCATTCTTCAACTGTGCTTTGCATACTTTTACTCACCTATGCATCCTGCGTACTTGAAACTGGGAGGGAAACTTAAATTACCTGGTTTCTGATTAATTTGTCTTATTGACATATGAGCAATAGGAAACAGATTTAATTATCAAGCCTTGAGTATATAAATAAAAGGGGACGGTAATGAAAGGTCATATGTAATGGATCCTTATCTGGCGCAGCACAAAACCGTGAATTTCACAATTCTGATCCTGATACATACATTTTGCATAATTAAAAACAGGATTAAATCAAAGATAATACACATTTCTAAAATGTGCCAGATTAATATATTCGAACAGATTCTTAATTATTGATTTCATATTTACAGTAGACCCACTCTCCCATAGGCTGCTGGAGAGAGGCACAAGCAACCCTCACGACCCCAGCAGGGATGAGCGTGTCAGAAAATGGATGGATGGATTTAGATCCACATAACACGCCTGAGCCGTGTAACAAAGGCATAGAATTGGACAAAAACCTGTAATCATGTCAAGAGAGCTCCACTTAATAATTAGATTTAAAAAGCTTGTGTTGTGGACAAACAACACATCTGTCTTTATTGAGATTTATATAAATCACTTTATAAATATCTTATGTGATTTGTTTTAATAGCTGAATCACTCCTAACTTCACAAAATTATTTGTATATGTAAAGACAATATTTCACCTGATGAATAATCCATTACTCCATAAGCCATGTGTGGATGAATAACTTTTTTTTTTTTTATGTGATAAAAAATCTCTTCTTATTGTGAAAGAAACAGCACCAGTGCTTTCCAGCTCACAAATGTAATGTTTTTGCTCTTCCTCAGGTATTGAAAGATATTTAGAGTGCAGTCAAGAGTTATATTTCCTCCGGCTAGTTTTGAGTTGGCTCCAAATCCTCCTCCCAGAGGAACAAGTCCAAATCAGCCCTGGGAAATGTACAGGGGAACGCTCCTAAAGTCTCGGAATATTTTGCCACAAATAGCTGAGCAGCACTAAATCCAAATGTAGGCAGACCTTAATCATTAGACCAATAAAAAAACAGCAGTCCAGGGCTATAAAAAGGAACATCCCTTTGTTGTTATTGAGAAGCAAAAATACTTTATCCGGGAGCCACAGCCTTTAGTCTGAAAGAAAAAATCTTCACAGAAAATGATATCTGTCACTCCATAATTTAAACATTAATGACTTATCATTCCTGCTGTTATATTTTGTTTTATTATTTTTAAGTATGGTTATTTTCATCAACATTGTATATTGCTTTTTTTTATTTGTTTATTTTTTTGGGGGGGGGTACTTATAAGTGAATATGTGAATATGTTAATCTGATTTTATGATATTTGCTTAAATACTTTTGCTTCTGGTAACTTTCGGTCACTTGGTTTTAACCAGTTGCTGAAGATGAGGTCAGATGTTAAAATTACAGTAGACTAGAGCTTAAATAAACTGTTTCAGTTGGAAGTTGTGCAGAACTGGGGGATAATTTGAATCTTTTTAAGTAGGATATTGCTGGTGAAGATTCTCAGTCATCCAGGTCATAGTCATTCCCCAAAAAGTTTAAAAACGATCCACTGGACTTTGTTACCAAATTTGAATACGTTTCGCTTCCCATCCAGGAAGCTTTTTTAATTCAAAATGTTGGAAAACATCCAAATTGAATCGGGTGCTGAATTGTAGGTTTTTGAAAGCGGAAATCTGAATCCACCCCCTCTGTTTAAAGTTGTTTTTTCTTTCATAACATAGATGACTCCCTTCACAACCCTCTCAAACCACCTATCTTCTTTGTCCAAAATGTGAACATTCTGGTTCTAAAATGAATGTCATTTGTCCATAAGATGTAGATGCACCACCGAGTCTTGTCGAGGAGGTCACTCTTCAGTGTTGGGCCATGGGTCTGTGGAGAAATTGTTTGGTTTCTCCAATATAAAGATCAGAGCTTTCCTCACTGCATTGAACTGCATGCACCACTCTACTCATATTTGTTCAACCCCTTGTGCATCTTTAGGATGCACAAGGGGTCTTGTTAGATTTGAAATGTACTGGGATTTCAGACTCCAGCAACTGAGACTCCAGCAACATATGGGATGGCAATGTTTTTGCATTTGCAGAGAGTGAAAGTTTGTGTTCTGGTGGGTGGTGTGAGTCAAAAAGAGGATATTGGTCTGTGTGAGTGGATTTCCTATACACTTTAGTATTAAGGTTTCCATCTCCTTTCATGCTCACCGTACAGTCCAGAAAAGGTAGCTTGTTGTCGTTATCATCCAATCTACCGAATTGATGTGTGTGTGACAGCTTCCACTTCTTTTAGCTGGATTGAATGTGTCATCCACATGTCTACACCAATGGCTTGGTGGTGTTCCTCTGAAGGTGTCCAAAGCTCTCTTTTGTTTTTGGTCCACTCTATAAAGCCTTGAACTCAACACTATTTTGACATTTTGAATTGAAAAAGCTTCCTGGATGGAGAGCAAAACGTCTTAAACCTTGGAAACAAAGGCCAGTGGATTGTTTTTTTTACTTTTTTGGAATAAGCAAGATATTGTTAACTTATTATATGTAAAGGTTGATATACTGGTTAGTCTTGATAAACACTTAACATCTGAGACAGAGACAGACTTTATAGATTACATTTTTTATTACAGGAATGTAAACCTTTTCTGTCTGAGTTGTTATAAAATTAGCTGAAGCTCTCAGTTTCTCTATAGAGTTATTTATTCTTTTACAAACTCAGGTCTTTATGACATGTTTATCACATGTTGGTGAACTGGTGATAACTTTCCAGAACACCATTAAAAACACATTATCTCTTTAATATATTAGATGATAAAAAAAAGAAAACCTTTGACCTCTATGTCACATATTTCTGTGAGAGCAGGCTAATTTAAAGTAGATATTAACCTTTAAGCTGACATGCTACAGACTCCTTAAACTAAAATGTTCTTGTGAAATAGCTTTATAATTTAAAATGGAAATAAAAGTGATAGTTGTGCTTTCCAGTGCTCAAATTCATTCAATAAAAGAGATGGTGGTAGGGGGCAGCAGGAAAAATTATGAGATGAGGTCACTGTACAGTAGGTCACTGAACTCTGAGTGTTGGGAAATTGTTTTGAGTCATTTTTTTTTTCTTTCCCTGGAACAGTTTGTCCCTGAGGTGTTGCAGTTTGAGCCCTTTGTTACTGTCGCTCCTATGATTCTGTTCAACAACCAGAAAAAGCCTAATAGCAGCTCAGTAGTGTTGATTTCAAGAGGAGCTCCATATGAGGAGAATTGATCGTTTTAGAAAATACAAATCTAAACACAGGGTTTATTTATTTATTTTGTAGAACAGGATCTGCCTTACAGGATTTTCAAAACTGTAAAATAAAATTTTCAAATATGGCTGACATAAGATATGTAAATTACATTATTTAAATAGCCCTATCTCTTTTTTTAATGATTTTTTAAAGTATATACATAATTTCCTGTAAAAAAAAAAAAAATCTGCTGTCAATGAGTGTTGGTGGTGATTGTTCGGAGCTGATGAGGTCCTCAGCTCTCAGGTTGTGCAAAATATTTCAAAGTTGAGCTGCTAAAGTTGGTATAGCCTCAGTACCCGGCTGCATATCCTCCTTTACGAGGATCCGACTTAGCATACAGCCTATTTTCATGGCGCACCACTGCCTGCACCACGGCTCCTGTTGATGTGAGGTACTCTGTCTCATGGTTTTTCTCTCTCAAGCCATCAGCTACATCCTGTGAGCCAAAAAACAAGAAAGCATGAAAAGCAAATATATCTGGTAAATCATTTTAGCAACAGAATAGATCGCCAGTCAAAGTTTACTGTAGCTTCAGCAAAAAATAAATAAAATACTTATACAATGTAAACGAGAAAAAAGTATTTTAGTTCAATTTAGAGTAGTCCACATTATATGTATTTACTTAAACCTTTTCTAATTTATTTAAACCATTAGTTATTGTCAGTGACCAAGCCCACAGCTCCAAGCTTGTCTCTGCCAGTATAAAATGAAAATGATTAATTGATTGACTTAAACTCAATCATTGAAACAGAAGTTGAACTAAGATGTTTTAATATATATAGATATATTTTTAAACTGTTAATTGATGCATTATTAGTTTACGGCTGTGGTCAAACTGTTTAATTTGTTCTACTACCTGCTTTTATTATGTTTATTTTTTTATTTTATTTAATTCACCTAAATCAGTTTGACTTGTCCTTGTACGGATTTTTGCTATACAAATAAACCTGCCTTGCCTCGCCTTGCCTAACACGGAGAAGCAGCTTTTAATTTCTATGCTTTGCTTATCTGTAACAAACTCCAAAAAGACTCTTCCTCCACCTTCTCAATCTGAAAAAGGCCTCCTCTTCCATTGTGCTGCTGTCATTTCTTGTTTCTTTCTTGTTTTTTCTTTTGCTGGGGTGACTGCTACATTAGCTGTATGCAGGAAGTGCTCACACAAGGCGCCATTCATGCAAGGTCCATCAATCACAACAATGTGAGTTTGAAGTTTAGCTTTCGATTGGCGTCGAATAACAAAGGTGATGTATTTATATGATCCTGTACATTTAAATATTGTTTTAAGAGACCATTTTACATTTTTGCTATACATGCATCATATTAATAGCTGTATGTTAACCTTAAAAAGGAAAAAAATATCCTATCTAAAACAGGGCTATAAAATTCCCTCCCTTCATTACAGTAAAATAAAGATACAGATTTGCATTATAAGCCAACACAAGAAGACCAACAAACCAATTAATAACAATAAGATAACGTTATAGACACAAAGACCGTCTTTCAATATGTGTACTTGTGCGTTCTCATGTGCTTGTGTTCGTGAAACATCATCAGTCTCTGCCCTAGTGCTGTTCCAATTCACAAGAACACAAGATGGAGAATGGACAAAGTCCCCGGATGTTGTGCTCGCCCCTCCCTCTTTACCGAGCATGCATCAGAGCAGACTTGTCTATTCTCGAGACTGAGAGCTGTCCCAGGATGCACCACAGCATCAGCACCCACCAATGGAGTGCTCACGTAGCTCAGAATATTAAGTAAAAAGTTCTCATTTCTGTTGCCAGTGTTCTATAAAAGTACATTTTAAGTCACTACATAGGATTGGGGGGATAGTGGGGGGATAATAGGAGTAAGAATTTATTATCATCTAGAGAATATTAATAGCAGGAGGTGAAATGCAGCTCCAGACGAGTCGAGCGTGTGTTGACTTCACAAGTAAACTTCTGTTCCAACTGACCCATATTTATGCTGTGTGCTCACATTCTTCCGGAGCCCATGCTTTCCTGTTTCCTTCTCAAAAACATACTTGAGGAGATGAGTCCATACTCAAGTTCATGTGAACTGAGAAAAGGCCAAAGCGTCTGTTCTTGCAGTGTTTTGATCATCGCTTGTGAGCCTAAATAGAAGCCTAGCAACAGGTTCAATTAGCAGACATAAACAGATATGGAGCCATCTGCTGGCTGTACCGCAGAACTATCAGAAAGCCAAATGGTGACTGTCCTTCAATGCCTTAAATTAAAGCAACAGCTTAGCATGCTTGGTTCCTATTAAACAAAATGAGCAATCTACTGCAAATGCAAGTTCTAGTAAAGCCTCCCCAGAGTCTCCTATCACAACACCATGGAAAAATAAATTTCCCATTCCGAACAAACATAAACAGTGCCACAGCATCAAGTAAAGAACCAAGCAATCTATTTGTTCATTGTATAATTCTGTTTGTACTTTATAGACTAATAATCGCATTGCCATCTCTATTATCAGCATTAATAAGGACGTTTATTGACATTTCCATCAGCTACACAGCCACATCTAAATACCTCGACAGATTTAGCTTCATGGCGCATGAACATTCATACTGTATTCATAGCGTTATTCCAGTCTTGTATTTCTCTGATTTTTTAAATCTTTTTTTTTTTTTTCATTGGATGTTATACTTTTTTTTTTTGCTGAGAGGTGCTACCTGGCTTAGCAGGGGTAGGCTACTTTTTTGTTTAACCCCTTTGAACATACGCTGTATTGTACCTTCTTTGTTATAAAAAATATACACAAAGAACAATGAAAAAGCATAAAACACGAAAATTACAAATAATACGCCAGAAGGACACGTGGTATACTAGAAAAACTTTGTATTCAACCCAAGTGAGCAAATGGCTTATAAATGTAAAAATGTACGTCTATAACATGGTTAAAGACTTTTGATACTGGAAAGGTATGCAATGATGTAATGTGGCTGAAGTAAAAGTATCCCATAATTGACAGCTTCTCCCTGTACAATGCAGTCTTTTACCATTAATAGCATAAATTGGGGCTTTGTTGTTTTTGATACTCACTTTTTCAAAGTCTGGTTCCAACACAGTCGTATTGGGAACCAACTGGTTGTGGATCCTTGGTTCTACGACAGCTTTATCCACATCGAATTTGAAGAAAAGTGCATTGAGAATCACCTTCAAAATTGCAAACATGTTCTATTGTTAAACACGAGAAATGCACATATCTCCTTTTTCAGTCTCAGATTTGCAAGTGTTTTACCTGAGCCACAGATGTAGTGATTTTTGTTCCTCCTGAAGCTCCGACCACCATCTTTACATTTTTGTCCTTGTCCAAAAGGATTGCTGGACACATAGAAGACATCGGCCTTTTCCCTGTTTAGAGAATGTGAGGCTTATTTATGTCAATAGTTTAATGAAAATAAATCAGTTTTCCTGTTATTTTCATTAGTGCAATCCAAAGTAAACTTATAACAACATTATACAGTGTAAATCATAGGTTGAAGAGGTTGTCTTACCAATTTATCAGTCAGCTCAAGCGGATATAACTTTAATTGAGTAGCCTTCACTATAAAGCAAGCAGTCTGTTTGTCCTCACATTAATATTTTAGTGGGTTTGAGCTATATCTTGTTTCTTTCAGGGATTTCTGTTTTTCATTTCTTGCCAGTATATGAGGGCACAGGCTGTGTCTCTGACACGGTACCCTGCACCATTAGGGAAAACGACAGGGAAAGTTTCTGGCACAGTGCCTCCTTACCCCTCTAAACAGACCTTTAACTCCCCAGGCAAATTTTCATACTTGCTTGTCATAGTCTGCTTCATTGCAGAGAGAATGAGTCAGAGAACAGACAGTGAATGAACTTTTACAGAACTTTGAAGACCAGAACCCTGTCATGATCAATGTGGTGAAAACCAAGAAGCTGGTGGTGGACTTCCACAGGCTTAGAACCTCCATCCTGACTCTAGTGAACATTCATTTAGCCAATGTTAACATACGGTAATATATTTTAGTGTGTTCACCTTAACGATAAACTAGTCAGGAGAAATAACAGTGATGCTCTTTACAGGAAAGGTTGGGAAAGATTATCTCCTTCGAGATGTTTTGAAGTGGAGGGGAATTTTTTTGAATATGCTAGTTGGGAGAAAGCCAGCTTTGTCTCAGGATAAAATGCAGTTAGTGGGAGACAAAAGACTGCAACAAACCAACACGATTCAGGACAATGTCTCCAACTGCATGCACAAAGTTGTTGCTGAGATAGAGAGCTCTTTCAGGGATAGACAGCTATCTCATAGATGCACAAAGTAACACTTTGCAAATCCCTTCTCCCTGCTACTGTTAGACTTTTTTTTATCTTTGCTGGTCAAAACAGGCATTGTATGAAAATAGCACAGTTTGAGTCCCTTTAAGCTTGTACTTTTTTTTTTAATCAAACAGATCAGGTAGAAAAATATATAGATATGACAGATGGCCACTTGCAGCTGTGTTCTGCTGGAGGTTTCTTCCTGTTAAAAACAAGTTTTTCCTGTTCACTGTCGCTACAAGCATGCTTAGTGTGAGGGATTGCCTTCGAGTCAGTGAGTCAATGCAATCAACTGGTTTTCCTTAGATAGAAAACTTTTAATCACTTTGACTCTATGATCCAGTTGAATTGTCTCTGTAAAATGCCTTGAAATTACATGTGTTGTGAATTGGGACTATATAAATAAACTGAATTGAATTGAATATGCTAGGTGGATATACTTTATTTATTCCAAGCTTGGAAATTGTTACTTATTTTGCATATTTTTTCAAAATGTTTCATTTAAAATTGCATTTAAGTAAATGAAAAACAAATTAATCCTAAAAGAAATAGGATAATTTTTTTGAAGTTGACAGCAGCTGTGTAGTCATGTCCTTATATACCACCAACCCTGTTACATGAAGGGTTTTCCCCCCATAAATACAATCGTATGATCCATGATAACATTTTCATCAGGAATTGACGTCAAGTTATTCCTGTTTCTTTATTTTGGTCATTTTTGTTTTCATATTCTGGACCTAGAACTAGAACTTATTTCATATCATAATTTTAAAAAATAGAGAAAGCTTCTACTTATGGAAAAAGTTTTTTTTTGTTTTAAGAGTATATGCCAATTCTGAATCTCATGCATATCATGTGTTCTGTCTCTAGTCTTCACTATAAGGAGCAGTGGCCATTTAGTGCCCACATCACATCACTTTCATGCTCAACCTTGTTACAGGTTTCATTTTAATGGTTGAGATTTTGACAGGTTTGGCTGAGAGAGATGTAGTTAGTATAATTCCTCAGCTGTGGCAACACTGCAGTGCACGACTACTATCAGATCAACACTTTTTTTGTGAACCCCTCCAGCATCTTGTGGCTGCTTCTCTGATTAATACTGTTCTTTCTTAGCCTGGCAGTTGAGATGGATTGACATGTCAGGGTGTTTAAAATCTGATTGGGAAACTGCATAGTTCAGCTTTAAACCTATCAACATTCCCCGCCTCAATTGTCTTATGTTTTTCTTGGTCTTTATAATATTGTTGTTTCCCTAATAATCTCTAACAGACTTCTGAGGCCTTCACAGAAGAACTGCGTTTAAAGTAAAAGACAAAGAATATTCCTGTCGGTCTGGTAAATTCATCAGGTGATTTATGAAAATAGGTGGTTAAACTAGACTTGGTGGTTTTAGAGTGCAGTAACTGTTTGGTTTACATGATTTAAGAGAAACTTAGAATGTATCGGTCTCCTCCACTTCACAGTTACGAACTTCATTATGTAGATATATTGGATAGAATCCTAATGAAATAAACTGAAGCTTGTGGCTCTGTGACAAAGTACCAAATTATAACATCTTGTGTGACTGTCTGACTCATAAATCATGATGGGATTTAGTATTTGTGAAACTGTTGCCAGTTTTGATAACAGGAGTTCCAGATAATGAAGATATCTATAACCTATAATCTTTAACAAACAATCATTAACAAAATGCAAAGTATGGTGGTGATATAACACTCAAACATGGAGCTCAGTTCTAACTATAGGTCTTTTACTGTGTTCTTCTTCAGTATTCAGAGATTAAGGTAAACAGTTGCTCCACCACAGATAAACAGGATAACCTGGATCTTGCTAATAAGGAAGTACCTCCTGTTTCAGTTGAAGGAAGATGATTTATGATTGTCTGATCTTCACCAAGCTAAAAATGCTTAAATCTTGCTTAAAATGTACAAATGCAGCATTATTCTTTTTTTTATTTATTTATTTATTTTTATTATTATTTATAAACCAGGAAGAGGAGAAGGATCGCTGTCTTAGCTTGGCCTTACTCAACCAGAACCCCATAACCCATATCCAAACGGAGCTTCATCAGATCCCTCTGACACCATTTTTCTAAGTCGCTGAATGTCTTTGACTTGTGCAACACATCCACTTTATATGAAACTCATCAATGGATCAACTAGAATATTCTGGAAAGGTGAAAAAACTCTTCATGATGTCAACCATTTACTGACATGCTAACTTTCAACTGCGTGTAAATAAATAATTTAGTTTATACGTCAGACTTACCACAATAGTGTCATTTTGGATAACATTTCTCCATAATGTAACTAAAACACAGAACTATGTGAAAAAAACTTTCATACCATAAGAGCGTCTTGCTAAATAATTTGCTTTAATCCTCTCTCAGGTGAAGAAAAAAGTCAAAGGTGAAAGTTTTTTCTTCCATTTTCAACTTCTATTTTAACTAAAACATCCTTGTATCAAATTTCCATTAGTTTCCCTGCCCTTGGTAAATAAAAGTATCTCCCTAGATTGATGCTATCACCACCATATTATGTTATATTAAGTGATGTTTTGTAACCACATATTTTTGTTACTGGACAAAAAAGTTTACTTTCAGTTTTATCTGGTTAAATACTATGTTTGTTTTTTCCCCTTCAGTATTGACTTCTTTTTTGCCAGTCTTCAATAAAAGCCAGATTTGTTAAAGGCACTGTCACTGTCTTGGTTCTGCTATGCTTTCTTTTGAGTATTCAGTTTAACTTTGCTCCATGTTTTCTGGTTTTATTGGTTTAATTCTTATTTTGTTATGTTTTCTGGTTACTTTTCAGTTCTCAGGTTTTTATTTGTTGCCCTCTTGTGTTGGTCTCCTTTTTCCCTGGCTCCTTAGACTGCTCTCTTCCCACCTGCTCCCAATCTGCTCGTTAGTCCTCTCTTTGTTCAGTTGGCCATAAATACTCTTCTTGTGCAGTTCCTCAGTGCTGGTTCCTCGTCTAAAATCATCTTACTTTGTCCTACATTGTCTTACCCTGGCTCCTTGTGATTGTTTCCCCTGATGTCTCCATGGTTCTGGTTTGTGTTTAATTTTTACGTTGGATTTTTTGATTCCTGCTTAGTTTAACATTTTTCAGTTGAATTTTTGGATTTCTGTTTTTGCTACCTGTGATCACTCATTAAATCTACAAGAAACTCACCTCTACCTCCCTGCCTCTGCATTTGGTTCCTCAACCAAACCCTGACAGATACAGTATGAGCTTCCCTGTCAACTCATTTTTCCATCAGAGCTGTGGATCTCTAAGCTCCTCAGGTGTTACCATGGACCTTTAGGATATTGCTCTCTCAGCAAACGTGGAGAGCCATATCTTCATTAGTTTGCACTTTTTGCATGTGTTTTCTAGAACTTTTTGACATACTGCTTAAACACAACTATTTCTTCAAGAATTTTGGGGGTCTACATAAATCCTCTGTATTTCAGCGTCGTTGTGTCCATGGGCAAGACAATTCACCTGCATTGTCTACTGATGGTGGTCAGAGGGCCTGGTGGCACCAGTTTACGGCAGCCTCTCTTCTGTCAGTGAGCCCCAGGGCAGCTGTGGCTACAATGTAATTTGCCACCATGAGTGTGTGCGTGAATGGGTGAATGACTGAATGTAAAGTGCTTTGGTCAAGTCTCCTGACTTGGAATAACGCTATATAAGTAAAGGCCATTTAACATATCTTGCAGCCACTGATCTGTTCATGAAAAATGCAGGTTTAAATCTACCTGGGGTGATGAAGTTGCTCGGGGAAGGCGGAACACCGAACCCATTGGTGATGTTTGGTGAACTGAAGTCATCCATCTCATTGTTCAAAATAATTCCTGTAGATCTTGATATGACTTTGGAGCCAAAACTGCAGGAAGACAATTACCTATCAGATCCACAAGGATAATAACTGCAATAATTAATCGGGTAAACTTACTATAGGTTGATGGTGCTGGTAGCAGACACAGCACTACCGTCCTCAGATATAACAGACAGATGGGATGTCCCATGGTCATCTGGCAGGTAAAACTCTGGCCCATAATATTCCATGGGATGTGTTGTATTGTCCGTAATATTTCTCCGGAGGTTATCAGCATACGCAGTGGAGATCATGTTCTCGATCAGCTTTTGGAATAATACGATTTTGACTTGAGTTCAGAGCTGTGCTAAATTTAAAACAAGAGCAGTAACATTGAACTAAAATATGAGTACTTCTAGACCACCAATTTTAACTGTCACAGCATAATTTATTATTTTATTTCTTTTTTCTTTTTTTTGTAGATCAGCTTTTACAGCCCGCCTAAAAGAGCATGTAACCATTATTGTCTATACCCAATTTTATCCATTTGAGGTTGCAGGGGCCTCAACCTGGACAACCTTGACAGGCCTACAGGCCTACAGTCTGTCGTAGGCAACACCAAGACATACCAGACAACCAATCACACACATACTCTATGCTAAGGGCAATTTATAGAGGATAAATAATTAACCATACGTGTTTTTGTATCACTACCCAGAGAGATCCAAGGAATGCACAGGGAGGACATACATACAGTATTCCATGCAGAAAATCTAACAAGAGAAAAGCAATCATTCTCAAAGTATAAAGGAAAGGTCTTCATAAAAATTAGGTGTGCCGATAAAGTCACTAAGTTAGTGTTGCAAATTGGCTTTTATTAAGATTTGTTGTAAATAATATATGTTTTTGTAATTTATGCAAAATATTATAACTCCTACATTTACCCTTCTGATTCTTTAACCTCCTGGCTGTTAGATTGTATACCTTGGTTGTCAAATATTTTCTGTCTCTGAACCAAAAGTGACAATTAACAAGACTTGAACATTTATCTTGCTTTTGTATCAAGTGTTTGTATTAAATTAAGGTATATCCTCTATGTTTGGTTCAGTTATCCTTCACCTGATCCTCACATTCTCTACACATTTTCTTGCAAAAGTAAAAATAGTCAATATGGCCAAATCCTTTTTTCAATTCAACAGATCATGGGGATGTTTTATGTTTTGCTAGGAATAATGGATTTCATTTCTCTAAGCGGCCTTTTGTGCAATGCCTGTTAGAGACTTGCATTGTATGAAAAGCAGTGACTATCATCTTCACAAGTTAATTTGCTTTTTCATTAAGCTTCAGCAGAAGACAGTTTAACTTCTTTGACTTTATTCAGTAGTCTTTTTCCATTTTAAACATGGTTGTAACTGGTAAATAGTTGTTGTCAGAACAATTACATTGATAGTGTTCTTGTGGTCATTAAAGGAGCAAATAAAGACACAATTCACTCAGGCTACATTCAGTTCAGTTTTTGGTCCTTGTTGAATGACGATCTAAAGATATCTCTAATTAGGCCAAGGGAACTGTTTTGGGGATCATTTGTAAAGTTTTCTATGTAAACACATTCGTCTTTGAGACACAGAAGCTGTCTCCTTTCTGAAAATTTCTATGTTTATACTCATACTTGTTTATACTCATAACTCATAATTGTTTATACTCATAACCAATGAATGAGTACATGAATATTTCACTGAAGGGTTATTCAAATTTGTGTGTGGCAGTAATTCTATCTGTGATATCTCAGCAGATTTATATTTTTTTTCTTTGTTGTTTTTTAATGAGATCAAACAAGGAATTGTTTTAGAGGTGTCTGCCTTAGGCACAAGATTGTATTAATAGTGGTTTGCAATGATTCCTTTCTGAATAGTATCCAAAGATGCTGCAGTCTTTGTTGACACAACTTAATGTTCCTCCCTCATTTCATCTCCCAGAAAAGTGGGTAAAGTTTCCCTTTGCAAGTTAATGAACATCCGTTTTCTCCCGCTTATCTTGTCAGTGTTGCGTGGGGCTTGTTGCTTTTTTTTGGCGTTTTTTGGGTTTTGGGTTCCCCCTTGACCGGTTTTTTCTTTTTTCCCGGGGCACGCCAAGGCCCCCCACCCTGTTCCCCCTTAGGGCCATTTTGGGGAGGCCATTTACCTTGGAGTTCTTTTTGGGGGGTTTTGGGGGGAGGTTGTGTTCCCCGGGGGGAACCCCCCCTTCCCCGGTTGGACCCGGCAACTTCCTTCCGGAAGGCCCTTGGGCGTTGATTCAACCCCGGACCTTTTTTGCTGCAAGGCAACGGTGCTACCCACTGCCTACCATGGAGCCCAAGTTATTGAATATTCCCATTGAAACTAACATAGTTCCAGTAAATTCTTAAAAGTTAATTAACTTACATCTGTTATGTTGAGAAACCCTGGATCTCCAAGTAAAGTTCTTTTTGCATAAGCAAAGCGATGAGCCTCCACAATGCGATGGAAGGTTAGGATCCTTTTCTCCTTGGTCGCCATACTGTCCTCATTGAAGTTGTACCCTGCAAATGATTACAACCAACAGTAGCACTTGACTGAAACCAGGCTTTTATCATCTATTTTCATCATTTAAGGTTCAAGTAGATAAAGAAAAATATGACTGGCATGAAACTGCTTTTAATTTAGTCCCAAAGTTGAAGGCACCATACAGGAATTATTTATCTTAGTTTTATGACAGAAGCAGGAGTCACAGAAAACCAGCAGGGTGCAAGCTTTTATTTTACAGTGACTGAGTCCTGAATTAAGCTTGAACAAGGCAGCTGTGTCCAATTAGAGGTACATTTGGGGGATTACTGTATGGGTGTCGAAGGCAGTGGGGTACAGTGAGTGGGCAGCCAGTCAAAAGACAGGGAGAGGGTTTTGATGATTAATTATTTCAGGGAAAAGTTTCTCTAATCCTCTGCGGCAGATACTGTCACCGCTCTGACACGAAGCTGAGAGAGCGTGACGGTGTCTTCACAGACCGGTAGTCGGAATTTTATGGTCCAGACAACAACAAGCCAAATCAGACAGATGACATATACAGAAAGAACGAAAGTGGAAAAAAAGAAATACTGGCAGAGATTTGATTAAAAGCATCAAAATGTTAACTATTAGTCAACTCTAATGTTTATTCTATTAGACATCATAAAGGAGAAAAGAGTTAATTTCTGTAAAAGACAAAAAAAAAAAATCTTTTTTTTAACAAGTTTCCAGTTACATAACCCTAATTCTGGTTAAATGAAGTTAAATGATCCTTTGAAGAGAGGATTTCCTGTACAGAAGCCCTACATATCCCTCAGAGGTGACTCCTTTCTGTGAGAGTGACTGCAAGGCAGCTTACACCGAAACACATTCTCTCCCACTCAAGATGTTTTTGGATGGTGCATCAAGGCTTACCATTCAGGATGTTTAATATCAGCGATAGCACAGGGCCGCTAGCGGGGGCATTGGGAACAACCATGGAGTACTCCCCCACATTCACAGTTAAAGGTTTTTCATCCAAGATGGGCTCATAATCCCTGAGATCTTCTTTTGTAATGATGCCACCTAAACATGGATTGACAAACTGTGAATGCAATGCTGAGCAGAAATGCAAACAAATTCTCCTTAATCTGCAAATGGATAGTGCAAAGCAGCTCTTAGCCCCAAAAGTAGATTTCATATACTGGCTTTTAATCTGTGGATATACTAATTTGTTGAAGTTTTTTTTAGCTTAAATAACATTAAGAGTTTGTCTATAGACCCATTTGCAAAAGAGGGGGTTTTAAAAACATGGAAAATTCCTCTGTGTAGCTTTTGACTTACATGATGAACTTAAGCATGCTACCTGATACCTCTAAAAATAAGGTCAGTTTGTGTCTAAACTAATAAAATATGCTAATTACGAAGCATTCTTGCAAAACAGCAACAAACGTATCCCAATCCAATCAATAGGGATTGGATTGAGAGCTGTTGAGCTGTTTTCCGAAGAAAATAAAGTCTTTTAAGTCTAACTATTTTAAGCAGGTATAGATATTGCCAAAAAAGATAGTGTTGCATTTGTAAAATAAAAAAATAAATAAAATAAATGTAATTATCTTCCCCCTTCACAACTATATATTATCTTGCCAATCAAATAATATGGCATATGAAATCTATTTATGACATTAGGAGGTAAGAAGAACAAAATGTCTTAACTTTAAGTGGGATTGGATGATTTTGCAAGTTAGTGTATATAGGACCAATATGAAACACTAACAAATGGTTTTTAAAAAAAAAAGGTACCTGCAGCCTGAATATCTTTCACAAGATCATCAGACAGTTGTCCTGTGTAGAACTCCTCTGGCCCGTTCTCTGCTATTCTCCTATAGGTTTCTGCCAGTTTGGTAAATTTCACAGTTTCATTTTCTTCTAACACATTGCCGTCTTTCCCACAAAATACTTCACTGGAAAAATTTAAGAAGGATTGTGTTAGACATGGTTATCTATGACACAGGGAGTTAATTAAAGATGATGCCTCTCACCAGAAGGCCATGTCATTCAGGATGATTTCCTTGTTTCTGGCAACAGCTGTAGCCAGCGCCTTGCCCATTGGAAATCCTTTCTCAGCGAGTTCGATGCTTGGCTGAAACAGGTCTTTCCAGGGCAGTTTGCCGTGTCGTTTGTGGGCAATTTCATAGCCTCGAATCTCTCCAGGGACAGCAATAGCCAACCCTCCTATAGACCAAAGGACAGTTAAAAAAAAGAGTAGGGGTTTGTCCTTTTCAGGTTCTTATACCCATGTTTCATTAATTTAATTTCTATTAATTAGAATTAACTAAAACCCTTTAGCCACATAAAAGTGTATCAGCATCTCTGCTAAAATTGTGAAGGAGGCTTAAAATTAATGTTATTTTATTTCAGCAACAGAATCTCTTTCCAAAAATAAAATTAATCATTTTAAAATAACAACCTTCAGGCTGGGTTTAAATACATTTCTGAAATTCATCTGTATTTGATTTTTTTGTGGCTTTTAAAAAAAAATTACCAAGATATTTGGAGGGAACAAAGTTTTTTTTTCCCTCTTTTCATTCATTTGTTTCCATTCAATCTTTGTTTCTCTGGTTAAACGTTACCTTTCTGGGATAAGTCTGAACTGCTCCCAAACATATTTTGGGTTGCATTGCGTGGAGCGGTCTCCCGTGCGTTAATGACCTCTGCTTTCCCTGTTTAGAAGCCCCATTGAAGAAAATTATTTGCATGAGTTAGTTGGTTTGTGCAGATCTGAAAATCTTATGGGAAATGTGTGTCACTGTACCAGTTTTAGCGTCATAAATGGTGAAGAAAAGACCTCCTCCTATGCCCATACTGTGAGCATTCATTAATCCAACACATAATAATGCCGCTATTGAAGCATCCACTGCAGATCCACCCTTCTTTAGCATATCCCTATGATAAAGATAATGAAAGAAATATAGTTTATCATCAAGGTGATCATAATTATAGGTCAACTTTTTCCTCTTGCTGCTGATAAGACAAGTTCTTACCTGCCAATCTCTGAGCAACGGCCAGCGTCTGCTGCCACAGCTGCCTTTTTGTAGCCACTTTGTCTCTTCACACCGAAGAAAACACCAAGAAATGTGGCAAGACATGCTAACAGCAGCACAGCAAGGGCCACTATTATTATTTTTTTGGCCATTTTGAGTATTCAGGAACGAATAAATCTGGTTTCTGAAAAAGAGAAATAACACACACATAATTGTAAATGCAAAACGTATTGTCTCATTCAAATACTTCCCATGTTAAAAGAAGAACAGATCTAAGCAAGCTCAATTCAAATGAATGATTGTAGTAGATTGATTGGTGTTTTGGTTTTGGTTTCCTTTTGTGTTTGTCTTGTGATTTATTTGGGTCTGTTCATGTCATCAAGGTTTTGCCGTAATCAGTTAATTTCCTGTATTCATTGTTGTTGTGACCCCCCCAAACACCAGATGTCATTAAGATCATGGTTTTTAGGCTAAATCTGGTTGGTCTGTCATAGTCTTAATTTATTCCAGAAATAGTTGTTGATAATTGGGCTATTTGGGCTATTCAAGATTTCTACAGGACTTCACCATTGAAATTCGGGAGAGCTATAGTTAAACTGACAATGCCCACATGAATGGAAGTCAGATGTTGTAATACATCGTGTAAAATTGAAAATAAATTAGTTATTTCATCTTTCCGATTTATGATCCTCCACCACGGGTTCGTCGTTGGATTGCCAACTTGAAGAGGGAGGATTTGCCATCAAACTTCTGGCCAGATGAAAAACACATAATATGTAGCCAAGAAGAATGTTTTCAAGGTGAATTAGATAATCGTGCCTTTTGATAAACACCAGATACACCTATGGGACTTGATCAACAGCCGATACCGCACTGTGGCAAACATGGATGTCTCCAGTAAATCACATTCAAATGAAAATTTCTCTTAATTAAAAACACTTATTGTTTATTGAACTGTATGTAATCATTTCATATTGAAAGTACTTTCAGAAGTTTGAATTCTGCATATGACCGGACTTTTCCATTAAGTCTCAGTTATACAAACAGATGTAAAGATTGACTTTATTATAACGACAATTCTTCTCTAATCTAACTTAATAAAAGTATTATTTATTTTTTTTATTGGAAGTACACAGTATAGTTTCCTGACTGAAATGTATCACATTAAGTAGTCATTTACCTGAACATATAAAAAAAACACAGACCCTACTCTGCAGATTAGGCTCAGTAGTCAGAGTACTACACGATACCACAGACCAAAGTGACAAATAGTTAAAAAAAGTCTGGAGTATTTTAGTTTTTTCCTCCTAAATCCTAAAGTAGTTTCAGGCTCATTCACTGCTATGTCATAAGAGCAAAAACAGGTTATGTAACAGGGGAGCGAACTGATTCAGGTGAACGACTGTTACATGTCTCTCAAATCAGCTATAGAAAAAACATCCATATTTTTTTTACATGTGATCATATTAGAGCAATGATTATCAAATATCTTACAAGCTTTCATTAGATCTTAATTAAACATTTACAAATTCAATGATTACTTTACCTTCCTGTAGATTATTATGTAAATATGCCTTTCCCTGCTTCCTCTTGGGGCTTCAGCGGCATGCAGCCTCTGTTTGTCAGCAGCTTGTAGGTGATGTGTTTATATTGTACAGTCATTAAACTTTAACCCATCCCACAATAAACCATCTCACCTGAGTCATTGTAAGTGGCAACAAACACAGGCTGAACAAGTAGAAGAAACTACAAAATGACAGTCGTAGTGATACCTTAGGATAGGATATCTTTATAGAACTTTTAGAAGCGAACAGACTGAGGTTTTACATGACCCTGAAACTGACGGGGCAGCACAACCCGAGGGCGAAAGGTTCTTTTTTATCTAGAGCAATGCTTAGATCTGTGAAAAAGATTAACAGGCAGAGGCCTTAATTTGGCTTGAGTTTTATTTTAAATGGTTGACGTATGACTGGAGGAGGACAAGGCTTTACAATGAGATAGTGAGGTGTAGGCTTTACTCAAAACACTTGTGTTTGAGCTAAAAAATAAAAGTCCCCAGCAGGCATGAAAATGGGAGCTTTCAGGAATGCGAGGGAGAGAACAACATATCCAAAGCTAAGACAGAAAAAAGCACTTAGAAGTACAAAATAACTGTTTGACGAAGTACATAGCAGAGTACAAAATCTTCTCTAGATAAGCAACCAGTCCAGAAGGTGTGGAAAGCATCAAAGATATTTAACTGCAGATTCGACAGTTATATCAAGTCTTTTTCTGCCCTAACCTGAAGTGACTAACTTATATCACTGTCAGTGACTAATGTCTAAACCTGCTGATCCTTTGCAGCTTAAACTTTAAACTCACACAGCAACTGAAGCTACACCTGTCAATAATTTGACACAAAAGTTTCAGATGGGTGACTTTAAAAGTATAAAAGAGGAATGATTCGGATGCTAAAAAGAATATCCTGGGTGTATAAAAAAATAAGGATTGTTGTTTTTTTAGGTCGACAGGAATGATTCTGGAATAGTGAGCCATAGTGTTACTGCAATATGTTGTTGAAGCAAAACAGGTCATAAAAACTTTATTGCCATTTGATGTTTAACTGAAATTTTAAAACACTGTTCCTTACTACAGTTTTATTTATCCCAGCTTCTTTTTTTTTTTTAATCTTACAACCATATATCTAAATTGATTTAATTGGAGTTTATATAATAGAACAAAACACATTAGTAAAAAATTTCAGTTTAAAGAAAATATACTGTTTTTTATGGAAAAAAAAGGGAAATTAAAATCAGGGCTTCAGATTTTTATTTACATCACCTTTTTTTCTGACACCTTTAAATTAATTTAATGAGTGAATAAAGTTTGTCACTGTGCAATTTAAACAAAGTATACTTAAAGTCGATCAATGGTCTAAACATTTCCTAGTGAACATACAGTACTACAGCATTTCTTAGGATGGCTTTGCAAAAGTTTAAAAGCAGGTTCATTTTTAGAACATTATCTTAAGCTTAGATCATTTAGCAGAGCAGTTTTCAGTCAATCTAGAGAAAATTGTAATAGCACACTTGAAACCACACACAGATATGGAGATCCAATAATATTTAAGGACAGCTTTTTAAAAATGCTTACCCACTGTTTACCTATTAGATAATACAGTACAAAGAGCCACAGCTCAGGTGGAAAAACCTGTGGATAAAATAGCTATTAGATGTTTACTTATCCTACATTTAAAGCAGAGTGACACGAAGGGAAAACATTTTTGGAGATTGCCAGTACTGTGTAGCAGAATCATCCATCATCTAAATGTGCTACACCTCCATCAGATCAAAATTAACCTTTTCCCCTGGAAGAAAAGGTCATGTATAGCATAAAACTAAATCATCTGTATGCTTTTCTTCTGTCAGGATAGGGAAGTTGGTCACAGTAAAATGGATGGAACTAAAAAAACTGAAAGAAAGCTTGCTAGAAGCTTTTAAATGTTGTTGGCTAACCTTTCAACATAGACGTCAGTATCAATAGCAGTTTAGCAAACTGCTTTACAATAACACCAATAGTGTTATAAAATGGCAAACAAGTATAAAACTATAGCAAAAAAAAAAAAAAAAACTAATCAAAAACAGAAGAATTCAACTTTCTAAGATCTACCTAGTGTCATACTTCAATCAATCACAAGGTGAGGAAAACAGATTAATTTTTCAAATAAATATAACTGATTCTATGTCATGAGTAGCATGCATATGTAGAGTTAAGGTGCTCAGTCACCTCTATGTTTTAACTTTGATTTCAGAACATCATAGAAAAACTGAGTGGCTGCTTGGGAAGTGTGTTTCTTGTCCAAACTGACAGAAACCCTGAACACAAACAGGATTACAATGGAGAATTTAAATCAGTGCATTCAAAAACATGTTAGACTAGGAGGTCCAAACCTATATCCAACTTATAATCTATAGAGTGGGATTGGGAGAGACGCTTTCCATCCATTCTATCAAGCTTATAACATTTTCCAAAGAAGTTTATGTAAAAAAGTAAATCTCTGTATTTGTACTGTATTTATAGGATGATAGAGGCACAACCTTAAGGATGTACAAATCCAGTAAAAAGGTACAGTAGTTCAGCAACATATAGACCAAAGACCAGGGGGGCAATTCACTTTTTGCCACACATTTCTAGTAATAGGAGTAAGAGAAAAAAAAAAGAAAAAGAAGAAACCTTGCAGCCTTTCAATCCCCTTTAAAATTAAGCATTACTTTGTGTTGGTCTATCACATAAAATCACGTACATTGATTTGAGATTTGTGGCTGTAATGTGGCAAACGTCTAATGTTCAAGCAGCATAAATACTTTTGCAAGGGGATGGACATAATTCCAGCTGAGTGAGCTTTTGCAACATTTTAACCATAAAACATCTAGCAAAATCTACACTTAGCAAGATAACAAAAATATATATATTCAACCTTCCATGTGGATCTGAACCTCATGATCTGCCCTGATAGCTGACCTTAATTGTTCACTTCATTCACCTGTCTAACTCTGCCCAGTTCCTAATCATCTTATCAGCCTGCATCTGCTGCTTTATATTCGGCTCAGCCCAGCTATCCGGGCCAGCTCCTCGTTTGTATTATGTTTGTATTTCAGTTTGAGTTAAGTTATTCCATGTTACAATTCTTGGAGGCCAGATCATTGTTTGATTTTTGTAGTATTTTTGTTTGTTAGTTTTAGTGTGAAGGATTCCTACATTCATGTTCCTGTTCCCGGAGTCTGGTGAGTTGAGGGGGGGGGGGTTCCTTTTTTTCTTCTCTCCTGATCATGTCCTGGCTCCTAGGTGGAGTACAGTTTAAGGTTTCGCAGTTATCCTGGTACCATGACTTGTCTCTGTCCCTCAACCACTGAGCCTGCCTGTCTGCATCTGTGTGTTTCTGTCTGCTGGACTCATGGAACTCTGAACCTGCCTGAACCCTCTGTGGATTCCTGGAACCAGGGATCTGTCTGTTCCTGTATGGATCGGAACCCCTGACCGGGCTTCGGACTCCTGGATTCCAGAACTGTTCCTGTCTGATCTGTATCTCTGACCAGGATCGGTTTGCTGCCTGCTCACTGGGGTTGCTGTGTCGGGGATGCTCTGGCTCTGGGCGGCTCTGCGCTGCAGCTCGTTTGGCAGTCCATCGGCTGGATCCTGCCTTCCTCTGGGAGGATGGGCTGAACTGTTATACCAGGTAAGTGACTCAATCAGATACAGTAATCATCTCCCGTCAGATGATCATGGTCACTTACCTATGTTTCTCCCTCCAGAGTGTCAGTAATTGGGCTGTGCCCCTCCTCCCCCCTGCAGCCACTGCGGTCCACAGATCCACAGCAAACCGCTTCTGTTCAGTTATGTGTTGATAAACGTTTTGAACTTTACCACTGTCTGTCTCACCTGGAATACTCAGTCCATCTGTCCTCGTTCCATGAATCCTTTAGAATATGTAAATGTTTCATTAACACACAGCAGAGCCTACAGCACAAGTATGGTTCAGAGAGCTAGAGATAGTTTTTACTTTTTAACTGAGGTGATTGATGATTTTCTACTGCTGGCTATAATCGAGCTTTCAAAACTGTTTTAGGCTATTTTATTTTGTTGTAAAATAATAGTTGTACAATTTACAAAAGACTCTATAATGAAGCATGAAAATATTAACTGTTACATGCGAGCAAGTCTGTTTTCTTTTGTTACATAACTCAGAGCAGGAAATGAGTATATGACATTCAACTAGTTTTTTTTCCAATACAGACATTGACTCTGCATCTTTAGCAAGATATCTTTTATGAGATGGTAATTACACATCACATATTTATGACAAGCCATAAAGTAATTCTTACCTTTAACATCCACTTTTCATGGCTAAAGAAGCTAGAGTAATTGTATAACAACAAACAGAATGAACTTGTAGAATAAGAATGAAATAAAATCTGGTTATTAATGACTAACAAGCTAAACAGGATGGTGGCTATGTGCATCAAGAAATTACTTTGTGTACTGTTTAAATAAAAAGGCTTTTGCTTTACAAGTGTATTCTAATGTACAGACCTGCCTAAATACTGGAAAAATAAACATTCTATAGAGAAAAAACAGGAGTAAATGACATTGATCAAACATATTTGACTCCTTAAACACTTTTGGGTCTAGTTGGTTTCCATCTTAAAGGAATAGTACACCCAAAACATGATTAGCCTTCATTTTCTACTCGCCCCCATGCTGAACAACACTCTGGAGTACTTTTTTGATATCTCAAATGCATCTAGAGATCTGGGAGGCTTCTTGCTGTCT
>NW_015150784.1:211284-251470 GCF_000732505.1 Cyprinodon variegatus
TAGGATAAACTAATTTCCCTCTGGCCCAGTGAGATGCTTCATCACAAAGAGATGAGATAACCCACTGATGAAAAACTCAGATTTATAATTTATTAATAAATACTGAAGTTTAACGTCTACATTGAACTTGAAACGGTCTCAGAAGAAGAATTAATGTAGCATTAATTTAAGGATCCACATGCTTTTGCATACAGGCTGATGAATTAATTTTTTTCTGTTCTCCATTTAGCAGATTCTTTTAGTTTGAGTTTAGGTTGGAGAAGGCAGGACATATTTTATGTCAGTTTAATATTTTTACATCATTACATTCTGATATTTTATCATGAGTCTGTGCACGTATGAAAAACACTGTTCCCCCTTTGAAAATAAGGGGTTTGCCCACCCCCTGAAGTCTTCTTCCTCCCCTTTGTGACTTTTCATACTCTTCCTTAACAACACAGTTTATATCATGTGTACAAAGAAATCACAGCAGCCTGACACATCCATCTGGTCTACATAGGTGCAAAGGCAACCAGGAGACTGCACTGTACATCAGCTCCTGTGCTGGAGGCAGGTATACAAAAACACCTCAATATCACATCGGCTGTATGCTTGACAGTGCACAAAAGAGAAGATATGTGGAGGGGAAATTACTTTTAGGTTGTCTCACACCTGTGCCGTGGTTTCCTTTGAATATAAAAGATGTTTTATAAAGTTAAAGTTAAAGTAAGACAAAACAGCTGATGTGATGAGGGCTCCAAATGTGTCTATGATCAGGTATATGGATACAAAGCATATGATGATTTTATATCTATGGAGAAGTGTTTTAATTTGTCAAACTATCTTCCCCAGTGATTGGCAACCCTGTTATTTCTCTAAATATATTGTCATGCAGATGTATTGACCCCAGGATGCCACCCTTTCCTTCTGTTCTCTGGCAGTGACCTTTGGATACATCATACTGCCAAAACTATTGACTCACCTGCCTTGATTCAAATGAGCTTATCCATCCAGATGATTGGATTCAGGTGCTCCAATTACTTCCATGACCGCAGGCGTATAAAATCAAGCTCATAGGAATACAGACTGTTTTTACAAACATTTAAAAAATAAATGGATCTCTCTCAGGAGTTTGGTGAATTCCAGCATTTGAACCGGGATTAGATTCCACCTGTGCTACAAATCCAGTTGTGAAATTTCCACGCTCCCAAATATTCCATTCAACTGTCAGTTATATTATAAGAAAAAGGAAGTGTTTGAAGCACATAGTGTGAAGAGATCGCCACCGTTCTGCCAAGTCAATCACTACACCGCCCCAAACTTCATGTGGCCTTCAGATTAGCTCAAGAACAGTGCGCAGAGAGCTTCATGGAATGGGTTTCCATGGTCGAGCAGCTGCATCCAAGCCATAGATAACCAAATGCGATGCAAAGCATGGGATCCACAGCAACAGAAATACCTTCTCTGAAGTGAAGAATTGCACTCTTTGAAATTTATGGGACTAGTCTGGGTTCGATGGTTGCTAGGAGAACTGTATTTGTCTGACTCCATTATGACAATGTGTGAACTTTGTTGGTTGGGGAATTTAGTGTGGGGTTTTTCAGGATCTGGCTCCTTATTACAGTGAAAGGAACTCTGAATGTTTCAGAATACCAAGACATTTGCATAATTCCATTCTCCCAAATGTGTGGAACAATTTGGAGCTGGCCACTCTCTCTCTTCCAACATGACTGTGCATCAGTGCACACATCACTGTGCGTAAAGACTTGGACGATGGAGTCTGTTGTTGATGACCTTCACTGGCCTGCACAGAGCCCTGCCCACAACCTGTTATAAAACCTACTTCCACACAGGAGGTTTTGCATGGAGGAGAAACCCAAATGCTAAGCTCTCCAGGAAATGTGCTTAATAATTATAATTATATTTGTGTGCTGGACAAGCATGTGTACTGTAACAGGCACCTATCACGAATAATCTTGTTTAAATTTAAATAAGTAGCCTATGATAAAGATTATTTCCATTGTGCATTTAATGGAAAGATGAGTTGCATCATGAAAAAGTTGGCAATTTAATATTTAATACAACTTAATACTGATATTTACAGTTAACTGAAATGTAATTTCCATGGAAAGGAATTATGCTGGTTATAAGAAATAAGGAACTTAAAAAAATGCTTTATTTTTTAGGGTACAACTTTGTGAGAAAGAACTTTTCAGGAAGAATCAAAGGCTTAAAGGGAATATGATAAATATTTAAACTTACTTTGTGGCAGATTTATTAGAAATGACATATGTCCCTTCCATGGCATGGTTTTCCTGTGTAACATTTATCCTAAAACCATGTTTTTCAGATCTGGAAATAAATCCACTGTGTGGCACAGAGAACATTTTCTGTCAGCTGGAAAATAGGACTCTGATAGAATCATAGTCACTTGCTTGGCTTGTGGATTTATTTTCAGTAAAGAAAAACAAAAACAAATTTAACTTTAGACAAATTCTCTTTCTTTGATGTAAGACTCACCTTGTTTCTCCACTTCAGAAAATCAACTCACCAACAAAATTAACTTTCAAATGAAACTTACTAGTATATATGTATTTTGTAAAACACAATAAGAGCTATATTTTTATTTCACCTAACTAGACTAATATGCACTAACTCTGGACTATGGGAAGAAACCTGAGTATCCATAGAGAACAGAAACCTTTACAGACAGAGATAAAAGAGCATTTTTTTCGCAGAACACTCTTGGTTTAGTTTTGTTTCTCTTTGTCTGTATATCAACAAGTCCTGAAATAAAATGCATGTTTTTCACTATGAGATCCATAGTATCTGACGAAAATAAGCTTCGCAAACAGAAATAACTTTTTATTTTTGTGAAAACAAAAACGATTTTACAGAATGAAGTTTGTTTGCATTTGTTTTGTTTATCTTGTACAGTTACAACAACTCTTATGGATGAGTATTGGACTATGCGTTGAAATTGTAACACCTGAAAAAATTATTGTAGATAGGTGTATATCTAAAAGGAAAAAAAAAATTCAAAACAGGATTTCTCAGTTCTAGTAAATAACTTTTTACTCTATCTCAAAGTTATCAATATTTCCCTGCCAGGAGCCCTCATTTGATCGACTTGGGTTTACTTACCAGGTATGGTGGAATTTGTTTGCTCCCCTTTCAATAATAATAAGAATGATTGAACTTTATTGATCTGACATTGGAGAAATTTACCTCTGCATTTAATCCATCCCCTTGGGGAGCAGTGGGCTGCCATAAAGACTTGGATGGCAGAGTCTGTGGAGCGCCCAGGGAACAGTGTGGGGTTAAGGGTCTTGCTCAGAGACCCAGAGTGGCAGTCTGTGGGGTTTGAACTTGGAACCTCAGGCTCCCGCTCCTCAGGTTATTATATTAATATATAACTAATTTAATAAAAATGAAATGGCTGAGTTTCCTTGAAGAAAACTTTTAACCTATCTGCCTGTGTCATTGCCTTGAGTTGTCTTTGTAAAGACAAAAAGAAATACTCTGCTGTGTTTTGACATTTCTTGAGTCCAAGCAGGAGTATATCCAGAGAAAACCAACTTCATACAGAAAAATTATTGAAGAAGTTTTGACTTTTTGCAGTTTTTTAGAAACTTTTTTTTCTGTGTGGTGAAAATGAATATTTACCTATTTTAAGATGCATTATAGGGCTTAAAAGATTGTAGCATATTATATTCTTCAAATTGTCAGTTAAGTTAGAGATTTGAAAAACACTTATTGTGCCCTTTGACATGCTTTTCTCTCTTCCTTCCTTTTTTTTCTACACTTTTTTTCTGTGTTTGTAACCAGTCTGTTTGTTTCTAACCTGTTTGCTTGTGTTAATGATGCGGGGGAAATGTGGCAAAGCGAATATGACAACAGTCAACAGTCTGCTGCATGACTCCTGCTCCCAAGCTGAGCAGCAGCTCTCCGTGATTGGCTGAGAAAAGCTCCAGCTCCGAGTGGAGGCAAAGGATGCCAGAGTGTTCAGGCGATGCATGGAGGAAGGATGCATGCAGAGAGCGCAATGTTATGTGTTGTTGCATCGCTTTGCAACTTTCAGGAAAACATCTGCTGCGCGTCCAGCTCCGTCGGTGCAGTTTAGATGTGATGTTTTGGCTCCGTGTTGCAAAACCTCTGCTCACTTCCACTGCTGGCGACGCGTCCTCTCAGGAGTGATGGGCTCCAAGTTCACCCGACAAAGAAGTCTGGATCTTGAGAGCAAACTGACCAAGAGGAGAAACCAGCGAAATGATCCTCCCAGGGAGGACGAGAGAAGTGGCAGCAGGAGCGGCGGAGACTTCTTGTTTACATCCCTGATGCTCAAGTCCGACAAGCTGCCGGGGATGCTGCGGAAAAGCAACCAGAGCCCCTACATCCAGCGGGTGGCCTGGGTCCGGGAGATCCAGAAGCTGCTCAGGGAGCAGAAGATGGAGCAAGCAGGAGAAGTGCTCAAACTACTGAGAAAGGTTGGACACTGTCATGACTTTTGCTTTCTTTGTTTGTTTGTTGTTGTTGTTTTGTTTCTTGAAAAAAAAAGGTCGAGTCAAAGAAGCTTGATTGGAATGACAGTTTTAAAGAGACTGTCAAAGCACAATTGCTATTAAATTTTTCTTCAAATAACTTTAAATTTACTCGCATAACATTAATACTACTACTCTTACAATATATAGAGTAAGTACTTATCTAGAAGCTTAAATAGAATGGCTTTATTGAATAAGTTGTGGCCAAAATATTAATTGTCACCTTTGCTTCTTTTAAAAAAAGATAACTTTCCTAATGTATGTGAAATATATTATATCACATAAGAAAATAATATAAAATATGTATGGTAATGTAAACTTAGTTCTCATTTACTGTGAGTAAGATTTTCTATTAAACAATTAAATTAATAGAAATAAGTGCAATCCATCTTCGAATGAACCAGAGGTGTAGCCAGAATTTTTTTTATAATGGTGGCCAGGCAATAACTAATGCACACTGAGGAGGGCAAAAAGTGAATAGGCACCAGAACCTCAGGTTCAATCTACACTGTTCCAACAGGAACAAGCACAAATAAATTTCTGTTTTATTATATGCAGTAGAAGCTGGCAATTATTTACAAAAATTAGATGCATAGTATTTTAAAGCTGCTAGGAGTAAGATATTTCACACAATATTAAATCATCAACAAAAAGAAATTAAGGCAAAAAAAAATGGCTTCATCATCATCAGGAGTTAATTTCAGGGGCGGAGCTAGATGGGGGGCACAAATTTCTAAGTAAAGACAAACTATAGTTTCCTACAGCCTTTGCTAACAAATAGATGCATATATTTAAACATCCATTCATCCATCCATCCATTATCTGACACACTTGTCCCAATTGGGGTCTCGAGGGATGCTGGTGCCTATCTCCACCTGTCAATGGGCGAGACGTGGGGTACACCCCTGACAGGTCGCCAGTCCATCGCAGTGCAACACAGAGACAAACAGGACATACAACCATTCACACACACACTCACACCTAAGGAGAATCTAGAGAAGCCATTCTAGAGAAGAATTTATTCATTCTCAGTCATTTTTGGAATGTGGGCGGAATCCGGAGTACCTGGAGAGAACCCGGGCATGCTCAGGGTGAACATGCAAACTCCATGCAGAAAGACCCTGGGCCGGGAATCGAATCTTTTCCATCGTCATTACTTACCTAGTTTTATCAGTATCATTCTTCATTAAGTTGATATTTACAAGTACTAATATCTACATAAATTCATCATTTAATAGGTTTTTATTAAAATAGTTATTTACAGTATGATTTCACTGAAGACTCTGCAATGTCTTGCAGAGACACATCATTTTCTCTTTATGGCATATAACACAAAATCTAGTTCTTAAAGATCATGAATTCTGTACTAATCATCTCTAATGTTGGTATATTGATGTGCATAATTAACCACAGTATTTTTGTTGTCAAGTAATTGTTAATATAGTATATAAAATTAAATAGTTTTGAATATTCTACTATTCTACATTTCTAAAAAATGGTAGGGGTGGCCACAGGGGTGGCCAATGATTGGCTAAGGGTGCTCATGGCCACCCTTGGCCCCTGAAATGAACTCCTGATGATGACTTGAATGGAAGCCATTTTTTGCCTTAGTTTCTTTTTGTTGATGAGTTAATGTGTGAAACATCTTACTCCTAGCAGCTTTAAAATATTATGCATCTAATTTTTGTAAATAATTGCCAGCTTCTACTGCATATAATGAAACAGCATAGGAGCCTCAAACTAAACCACATGTACGTTTCAGTACCTGTTGTGATTAACATGGCTTGCTGCAGAGGTTTGAATAATGTTTTGAGGAGAGTAATGCATCTCTAGCTCAAGCTACATATATGCTTAAGATTAACTTTGGTTGTTTTTATATGGTATGGAATTTTTTAATGGTCTTAAAGAAAGTATCCAATGTCATTTTGAAGTTTAAGAGAATAATGGAGACGAGATACACTGATATTTTTGGCAGAAATTGCTGTGTTTTTTCCTGGTATATACATTGGTTGATGCAAATGTGCATCTGCTTATTCATTAGTGCATTCAGCAGCCATGGCTTGACATCATGTGTAGCACAGGCATTGCATCTCCCTTAATTGCCATAAATTGTTAATGTTTTGTTTAATTTTTAAATAAATGTTTCTTGTTGTAATTGAGATTTGTGTAACATTTGTTATTGTATAATTTTAATCATATAAATGTATGAGGAAAAAGCAATATCAGCTTAAAGAATCAGCCCCAGAAATCAGCAGCAAACATTGTAGATCAGTTAGACTGATAAAAGAATAATAATCGCATTGGCATTAAAAACCTTGCATTGCTCGATCTCTGGTGAAAACTGAAACTCTGTGTGGAAAGAATCAGTTTAATCCTTCTTGAATATTTCTGTCTATAAGGTTTCTGTACATATTTGCAACTCCTGAAATAAGTAGAAGCAAAATCATGGTTGCTTCCATTTACATTTAGGGTCTTTGGCTCCATCGCCCAAGTGCCTCTAAGTAATGATACAAACCTATTACAACACACCTAATTCAATTACCTGAAAGGCTTCCTGAGAATAAAACCTCTACAGGTTCTTTCCAACTACATAATGATTTCATTCAGGTGTGTTGAAGCAGGTGCACATCTGAAAGCTGCAGGACCCTAACCCCTGAATGTGTTAGTAACCCATGCCTTAAATATATGTTCATAACCCCTGCCTTAAATAGAACTTAATTTTCCAGGAAAGCAATTGCATTTTCTTCTTACTTCTTCCCTCTAATGTCAATTTCAATAATAACAATGATCTACTGTAGGTTTTACTGCAGTTCCATGTATGGTGGGGCCGTACTGGTAGGATTAGATCATGTTGACAGTTTTTCAGGACACATTTATGGACTTGAAAATCACCAAATTGTTTTGTGCATTTTGTAACAATTTTACCAAGTGATCTGTAAAAATCCTTGATAATAAAAAAAAAACAAAAAACGATTAATACTATCATTTCCAGTACTCATAGTCACCCTGATACGTTTTGTTGTTTGTAAACTTTGTGGAAACCCATGGTTTTCTCTAGTATAGCTCAAAACATTTTGCTGCAATCAAGTCAACCCATTTGAAGTAATTTTGAATGCTTTCATTTAACACCTGAGGTCTTTAATCCGTTTAAAACAAACACCGGCTCTATTTGCTTTGTGGTAATGTTCCTACACTCAGGAAATAGCCCAATAGTGTGCGGACTAAGGTGGACTAAGTTCGGTTGTTAACAAATTATAGAACACTTAGTTTATGGTTTGATTGTGGAAACTTAATCCCACACAGCTGAGGTCAATGCTGCAAGCTTGAGCCAAACCCATTTCTGCAGCCGCGTATGCATTGCATTCTGGAGCACAGTAGAGTTTATAACAAAATGGAATGGAAGCCTGCCTATTCTATGAAGCAGAAGCAATATTTTTTTATATACTTCTCAGATAATTTAGCATTAAATAGTACAAAGTAACAAAATGGTTTCACAATTTTTTTGCATTCTTTTGCCCCCCACAACACAGCATCTGATTCCTATATTTACACATGGTTCTCTCAACACATGCATATTTGACCAACAAAGAAAATGAATATTAATTTATGGTTTTTGGTACAGAAAAGTTAATAAACTCATCAAATGATTCAAACCAAAATAAACAAACTGTAGGCAATAAAACCCACCTTGAAGTTATATTTCTGAATCATTGGGTGCAGTTTTAATCTCATGTTTGATCAAGATGGGCCTTCTTAAAAGAACTTCACAAAAACTCTGACTGAAATAACTTCTTACAAATAAAAATAGAGTAAAACTCTAAGAAAACTGTAAACTTAAACAATCTGAATTAATAAAAGAGTAATACAGGTGCTGTACATGTTTTGTAGGCAAAAGGATACTGATGTATATTTTGAAGCAGCAATCTGTCACATTTCCGATCAACGGAAGATCCTCCTTCTGTTTCATACATACTAGATATCCATATCACCAAAATGCCACATTTCAGTCGCGCATGAAGCACAACTGCTCCCTCCATCACTCAGTGAGGTAAACCAGAGCACTGCTACATCGTTTGGGCTGGAGCCAAGTGTCTGACTAATAACACTTCCAGATGGGTGGGGTGGTGGGGGTGGGGGGGTCGAATAAGTGCCAGTAGATCTCCTGTTGCAGCTCACCCACTGTAAGGCAGCTTTTCCTCCTAGGAAAAGAATGTGGAGATAATCACCTTGAGATGATAGATGCAGGAGCATCTCTCCTTCTTTCACACAGAGGAAGTCATTGAAAACAGGAACCAATAATAGCGTTAAATCTTCATCAGGCATATGACTTCTGGGCCATCATTTTAATTAGTTTGGGGGTTATTCTAGAAATTAATTAGTAAACAAAAACTGCACAGGAGTTTATACGGATAAAGCTGCAGACAAACTCATCTTGTTACCTGAAGTAAAGAGTAGACAGGCAGCAGTTCAAATGAGGCAGGCTATCTCATTTAATTAACAAAGAAACCATACATTCTATTGTTTTAAAACCAGTTAATATACTTCTGCATAATATTTTATCACAATTACCACTAATGTATTAGGTTTCTCTTTCTTCTTCTTTCTGCTGCCAAAGTAACATTGATTACATTGTTATGATATTTAATTTATCAATTTATTTTTATTTTTGAAAGGCATTAGTGGAAAAAGTATCTTAAAAGAATTATGTAGTTTTCAAGAGCTTAGTGTATTATTTTTACCATGTTTACATTCATACCAGTAGTATTATTATAAAAAGCATCAGATAGATGAATATTTGGTCAGGCTAGCTGTCCGATTAGCAGATTTGATAAAAGCAATAGCAATTCTTTTGTTTTACACAAGACAGCACAATATTATTAAATGTGCAATAATGATGAATATTGTGATCCTGTATCATCTAGAAGTAACTAAACTTTTCCTTGCTCTAATCTCCCGCTGTCACTCCTTCCCATGTCTTCCATGTCCCCACCATCCCCCTTAGCTTTAGCATTTCAGTTACTACTACAGATATTAGGTGCTGACATAAAAGACAGTGAAAGTACTTCCAGATGGCCTTATATGTTATAGGAAGGCAGAGTTTGAATGCTTCACTTTAAATATCATCCCATCAAATAGGTCTTCTTAGGAAATCAAATACATAAGTTCAAATTCTAATAACAGCTGTGATTTTTTTTTTACCTGCTTACTTGCAATGCACAGCAACAGCTGTGGGAGGGGCAGCACTGTATTACCCTTTGTAATTCAACTCTTTTTTTTGTATCTTTAAAAAAAAGATTTTAAAGCTACAGGTGGTAAAGAAACCTGCATTTTTCAAGAGTAAGAGTCAGTTTGGTAAATCTGGTCAAGAAAAAGAACCACATGCCCATTGTAATAAATGCTCTTTAATTTCTTTACTTTAATCTTTGAGCAAAACTTCTAAGGCTGCACAACACAAGAAGAATTGCATTAGCTTATATTATTGCAGAATGACTGAAGTTAGTGACATTAACCAGTCAGTTACAGTAGAGTGGCTCAGGTTAGCCAGAGCTATCTCTGTAGTTATGCAGTTATAGGCTTAGACTATTGGATGATATAGGGACCCTTTTTATCGTTTTGCTTCATTCTATCTCTATTCTCAATTAAGCAGAATTTGTTAGTACAATCTCTAACATAATGGTCTCTTTCCTTTTTCTCATAGTAGCTTCATCTGCACTGTTCCAGTTTGGCTGTGACACTATCCTGGAGAGAAATATCAACTGTGCTGCTGCCATTAACATCTTTCTTTATAGATGTTGGAGCTTGGCCTGTTTTTTCAGTATAGTCCTGTTTCTCTTACTATGACTGGCTGGATGTGCTCTACATCATCCTCTGACATGGGAGCTGGGTCGGAGCTTGTCTGCTGGCTATGTGTTGGACCCGCCTTTTACAGTTACTTTTTGAATCTCTGCTTCTGTCTCCTTGAACCCCTTGAACCTCGGCAGATGGCCGCTCACACTGAGCCTGGTTCTGCTGGTGGTTTCTTCCTGTTAAAAGAGAGTTTTTCCTCTCCACTGTCGCTACAACCATGCTTGGTGTGAGGGATTGCCTTCGAGTCAAAGAGTCGATGCAATCAGCTGGTTTTCCTTAGATAGAAACTTTGAATTAATTTGTATGATCTGGTTGAATTGTCACTGTAAAGTGCCTTGAGATGACATGTGTTTTGAATTGGTGCTATATAAATAAACTGATTCAATTATAATTTATGGTTCTTTCTAATAAGGCTGCAGAGTGGTGCTGTTAAAAGCATTGCTATCTTGCAGTAAGAAGGGTTTATCCAATGTCCCTTATACTCTGTAAGCATTTTCATATTAGTTTCCCATATTTCACTTTAAGTCTTGGTGTAAAGGGTTGTGAAAGTCTATCCGAAAGGCTAAACATTTTTTCGGATATATCATTTGGATGCATAGCAATCATCAGTTTAAAGTAAAACGTACATTTGAAATAGTGCTGTTATTTTCAGACTATAGTTGCTTATCTTAAAGCGACTTTTGATACAAGAATCTTCTCACATTAGTCAGAAAAGTTTTGCTTATTTTGTGACTTAAGCCACTGGCCAGGATTTATCAACATTCGAAGACCTTCAAGCAGTAAAAGTTCTATTTGTTTACTTGTTGAGTGGAAAATATGTTACTTTATGAGGATGAATCACAAATATTTAAACATGACTGTGTTTTGCAAAGTATTATATAAAACTTTCAAATGTACAGTTGCTGAGAAGAACTGTTGCACCTACTTTTAATACCAGTGTGAGGGATAGCTTAGGCCTTGACAGTAATTGGGCATACAGATTCAATCACTGCCAGTTCCAGCTGCAGACCATGAAGAATAACACTCCTTTTGAGTCCAGCATTTTTGAGATGAAGGAAGGTCCTGATCCAGAGGGAGGATCCGGATTAGAGTTAAACTAGACTAAGGAGTGCAGACTATATCTTTAAACTAGATGAAGCTCAGGAATGTTTCAGTCTGCTTTCAAATGGGTTAAGGGACAGACAGATGATCCAGTCTCCTGTGATTACATCCATTATTAAGTAAATGTTTGAACTTAATCACTAACTCCTTTTTATTCATGACTTCTCTCAGTCAGCCAATAAATTCAGGGGTGGTTATATACCAACAGAAAGTCTTGTTATTTCACCCTAACAATTGGTAAACTTGTGTATATCAGGCCAGCAAACTAATGAGCACAGACTACAGGTATTGTTTTGAGTAGTGAGTTTAGCATCTAGCATCTACCTAGTGGGTAGTATATGATTGTTATGTCCCTGGCGTGGTCTAGGAGGTATAAGCGACCAACATAAATTAGACAGGGAATCAAGGAGTTAAAAAGGCATTTAAAGAGGTTTATTCTGTCATTTTTTTAAAGAATGTTTTCTGTAGAGTGGTAAAAGATTCAGAGAGAGCTCAGGCCAAAATAACAAACAAAGCAACCATAAAAGAAAAAACAAGTGACTTACCTAACTCAAACTAAAACCAAAATATACAAGCCTACACAATAACCTACCTAACAAGCACATAAAGAGGAGAAAACTGGGGTTAAAAAAAGGGGCTCTCCCCTACAAAAAACGGTGTTACTAAAACAAAAATTACATCCATGTTGGGGATGTAACAATGAGTTTGTATGCAGGGTCTGGGTTCTGGCTACACTATGTTGCCATAAATGAATCCTGTGATAGTTTTTGATTTGGGTTTTCTTTTCTCTTCATCAGACATCAGACTTTGCTTGCAGCATCATCTTTATGATGATCACAACAGACTTGTTGGGAACATTAAGCTGTGACATCTTTAAAACTGCACTTTTCTCACCATATCTGTTTTGGATTTGATGAGTTCAATTCCAATGTCATTAACCTACGAATTGTAATGGAAAATCACTTCAGCAGTGAACAATTTATCAGCATGTCAAACCAGAGGATCATAGATCAATACAAAATTGAATTAAATGCAACCTCTATCATCTTACTGCTGCTGAATATTCCTTTCATTGAAGCGGAAACCTGTAGGATGGGATTTATTGCATTAGGCTCTATACGTTTCAGGATTCTAATGAACTACATGTGTGGGATGATGTTCTCCTGTTTAGAGATGCTCTCCGTATTCAGACCTGAAGACACGCAGCTTTAACGAGGACAGCTCACAGGCATCCTGCCGGAGACACAGAGCAGAGCAATTCATGCTTTTCACAATAAAAAGAGAATGCAATCAGATCTCTTTATATATCTTAGAGAAGTGTTTCTTTTTATCTGTGAATCCACCAGAATTTGATGCAGCAGCTGCATGGCACAGCGGAGGCACTTATATAATCACAAGACACTGTTTAATAACCCTCAATGCTTCTGTTTCTTCACACATGTGCTACCCTGACTGTGGAGGATATTTCAGCATCAGGGAATCCCACTGATCTCTGCTGTAATAAATCAACCCAGAAGCTGAGGGAGGAGAAACTGCTGATGGGAGTTTTTTGTCTTTGTTTCCTCCGTCCCCCAAAGCGTTATGGCAGTCAGCATATATTGAAGATGTTTTACACAGCTTTAGCCTCCAGGCTGCCATTTTAAAAGCGTTTCAGCTCATGGAAAAGCTGACAACATGTATTCAGCACCTCCGCAGCCTCTGGTTTCACCATAAACAGGCATATGATGGACAGAAACACATCTCTTATTTTTTTTTCTCCCTTTATGTTTGGTAAAACCAGTTATACCCATAATGAAAGAGTAGAGAAACACCTTCTTAGGTTTGCATGGCCTTAGAAAGTATTAAATTGGCTTTACGTGTAAAAAGGAACAATTTCCTCTAACCTTTTAATCCGACTAACCTTTAAGTTTCTGATTGTGTTGTTTCATGCCTTCGCTCTTTTTTCTTCTGTGCATTTATTTCAGAATCTTAGTTTGAAACGAGGAAATAAAAGCACAAACCTACATTAGACCATTGTATTTACATGAACTGTAAATAAATTGTAATTTCATTTTCTATAGCAAAACTTAAAAATGTATTATTTGAGTTGTTACAGTAATATTGCATCTGTTCTCACTTGTACCCAGTTCCCACATGGCTCTCAGCTTTTTATATTATCTTCATATATACATAAGGACTGTGTGTAGTGGAGCTGCACAGTACTCTGATGGGAAATCCTTATCTCCTTGCATGATGATAACAAGCTGAGATGAAAGGAGATAATAAAGGAAAGCCTGGAAATCAATTTTCAATCTGTCTTTATCTAACAGCCCTTAAATTGGCTTTTAAGTTCCGTTGAGTTCAGATGTATTTTAATGGTTCAAGTTAAGTGAGAGTAAGCTGTGCCTTTTTTAACATCGTTCTTCTTTTTCCCACTTTAGGATTTGGGCCTGCAGGGAACATCCCTCAATGACATTTTGTACAAGAACGCAGCTTTTCTCAACCTTGTGGACCCCATTTCTCATGAGCTGCTGCTCAGACTGGCTCGGGACCTGCAGTGCCCAAAAAAGGTAGGAGCATGCAAATGTGGTTGAGTTTGTTTGAAATGTTTCTGTCAGGTTTATCAAACAGCCTTGAAAAGTCAAAAATTGTCAAAAAGTGAATGTATTGTTGTTTGATATGCCTCATTGCAGGGATGTTGTACTTCTAGAGATGTCAGGGAAACGCATCCAATAAAAAACGGCAAACCCACATACTTTTTATCAGAGCTATATTCTTTCTAACTAAATATACTAGTGCTCCCACAAAGCACATGGGATAAGTAACTGTAATAAAACAATTAATAGGCCAAAATCGACTGAGTTCAGCATCTGATCCAAATAAAAAAATAATCAGATTGCCTTAGTTTGCAGCAATTACAACTGGTTAAAATTTTTGGAGCAGGTTAGACCACTTGTGATTCTTTGCAGCTGTGCTGGTGAAGGTCCAATCAAACCTGCTTTATTTTGTAAGCAGCAATTTTCCAGAATTGTCATGAATCTACATTAAAACATAGGTTACGGTTATATACCTGCCGAATATATAAGTTCATCCAGACAGACACAGCACTCATTCAGTGAGTGTATTGCAAGCGTGGCAGACTTGGACATACACAATCGATAAAAATGTTCAATAAACAGTGAACATGGTTAGACCTCAGGAGTACAGAAAACAGATACAGTGGAAAAGCAAACTCCTTTGAGCTTGTTAGAGCAACAACTAAATTTATGTTGACTGCTCTGATTCTTTATGTTGTAGGTATTTCCATAACATACTCTCCTATAAATTCCTCTCTCACATATTGCAACTTGTATAGAAGTATTGTTTTCGGCCTTTACATGATGACCGTCACATGAGCAGACATTTCATGTCTCGATGTGCCTGTGACCCACACATGCACACACACATGCAACTGCATAACAGCAGTCAGGAGGCGTTTGTGGCAAGGCCATAACGATGTTTTTCAGGGACCTTGGATTATATCCAAAATGTTATCATTTTGGTAAGTTAATGTTTGGACATACAAGTTATTTGTAATTTGAAATATTTAATAACATAAAGATGAAGGGGCATCTGAGAGCACCCTTCAGCAGGGGAGCATTTGCTTCCCCTTAACCCCCTGTAGATACACCCCTGCATGATGGAGACTACATGCAAAATAAATACAGAAAGTCCCAAGTTCGAAATTTCAATCAAAGACTCCCTTGCTTCAAACAAACCATGCCAACTGCCCCACAGATTAGACCTTGGGGCTGAAAACAAAAAACTGGATGGGACCAACAAGCTTTAAAAATAAGAACACAACAGATCTGTACAAAGCTTCTGTGAAGCATTGAAAGTCCTAGTGGGAAATAAGCATTTGTACTCAGCCTACAGCAAACTTTCTCAAGCTCTTGTCTCAGAAGGGGAGGATAATTATGAGAAAGTTGAGGGATCAGCCTGAAAAACTATTCAGGAGGATTTTGTTCATGATCTGAAGGCAGCATGACCCAGAGTCCCCAAAACACTATCAGTAACACACTGCCCAGGATTGAATTCTTTCAGCAACTATACATAGATGGCAGACATGTCAGCCTGACCAACATTGGCCTGTGAATATCTTAGTTTTGGGAGTAAGTTTAGTCAGATAGGATCAAGGCTAAGCTCTTTGGGACCAACTCATGTAATTTAAAACGATGAGACGGATCTGGATTAGATCACTTTTTACTCAGCAAGGACATGCATGATGGGGGGGGGGGGATTAAACTAATAATCACCCCTATCACAACAAAGCAACTGTAAGGATGTAGAGTTTAGAGGTCACAAAATTCCTCAAAGCAAAATGTCTTACGTTTCCGCTTTCAAATTCTTCACTACGCTAGAATATTTCATTCATTAAATGAATAAAACTGTATACTGTTTTGTCACTTATTCTGGGAATGGACTTAAATGAAGAAGGGAAAAAGGAATTCCCATTTAATTAGTAGAGATTTATTTAAACGTCTTGTTCACGAATGAGGGGAAGAGGGAGCGGGAGATCGATAGGCGGATTGGTGCGGCGTCTGCTGTGAAGCAAGCGCTGTACCAGTCTGTTGTGGTGAAGAGAGAGCTGAGCCAAAAAGCAAAGCTCTCGATTTATCGGTCGATCTATGTTCCTACTCTAATCTATGGTAATGAGCTTTGGATCATGACCGAAAGAACGAGATCCCGGACACAAGCGGCTGAAATGAGTTTTCTCCGTAGTGTGACTGGGCTCTCCCTTAGAGATAGGGTAAGGAGCTCAGTCATCCGGGGAGGACTCAGAGTAGAGCCGCTGCTCCTCCACATTGAGAGGAGCCATTTGAGGTGGCTGAGGCATCTGATTAGGATGCCTCCTGGACGTCTCCCTGGTGAGGTGTTCCAGGCATGTCCCNGATGGATGGATGGATGGATGGATGGATGGATGGATGGATGGATGGATGGATGGATGGAGATCCATTTAAACAAGATTTGCAAGACTTGGCAAGTGGCAAGAGAAGAACAGATGAGGAAAAGAAAGGAAGAACCTGATGAGGAGACGAGTAAATAGGGTAGTTAATAACAGAGGAAGCAGGAGCTACTAATCAGAGGACTCTAGTACAGTAAGGGAAGAAAGCAGATCAGAGAACCTGAGTGAAATTAACTTATCAACTCAAAGGCAATAAATGAGAGCTGATTTTTTTTTAAAGAAGAATATATTACCAACATAGAATTCATAGAACAAAACAAAATAAATCATCAGAAACTCGACAGGAAGAATTAAGCTTATTTATTCTTTTACAATTAAAACCTAGAGAAACCTTGATAAAATCAGTGGAATAATAAAAAAAAAAATTACATTTTATAAAATGGATTTTGCATAATATTCAGTAATACAATTTTCCCTATTTGAAATGAACTACCATAAAATTGAAGATTGTTCCTATTTTAAAGTGAGCAAAGTTAGAAAATCAGCAGGTGATCAGAGATGGTGCTTTACAAAAATATTTGTAATAATGGGCCAACAGAGGCCAATGTAGAACTGGTCCTGGCACCTGCAATGACCCGGTTTATCATTCGACCTGGGCTTCCTGAGCTTTAGCCCCAGATGTATTTTGAATAACCCTGATCAGACTTAAAGGATATCAGATAATTATATGTCTGTCATAATGATGCATGAAGGTAAATAAGTATCATGTTTTAAATATTGATTTAATAAATAATTCCTTGAAGGTAACACTGACCGCTTTAACAGGGCTACATTAGGAAACATAACAAGGGCAGAGGAGAAGCCTGGTGCTTGGTGTAATCATGAAGCCAGGAGGCCATGCTGAATATGCCTATAAAATCTGAACGATGACTAAGAATGGACTAATGTAGGTTACAGGTAATCACTTACTCCCCCAGCAAGGCATGAGGGAGAGGTTTACTCTAATGAGCAGCACCAGGGATGAAGGGACCTTTGCCAAAGCTACATTCTTTCTCATTATATAAACTAAAGAAATTCTCTCTGTAAACTCCTAGCTGGACCGCCATGATGTGAAATATATTTCTAGTTAAGTTCAATCAAAATCAAAGTGTTTCATCCTAAGTAACTAAACACAAAAATGAAAACAATGTGAAAATCTGTTCAGATTATCACATTGCTTTTCATTTCTGCAACTAGTCCAAATTTCTCAGTAGAATTGCTCAATAAATAAAGACGTCTACTTGAGTCAGTTCAACATAGTAGTAAGGGCAAAGTCAGACTCAATCTTAGATTAATTATGTGCTGATTCTAAACAAACTGTTCTATGTTTTTTAGAGTTGTGGCATTACTTAAAAAAATAATAAAAAATATTTTCAGTGTACTAATAATTAACTCTTCAATTTTTATTTTTTTATGAAATATATCAGATAAAGTAGTTGGACAAGGATACTGTTTCACTTAAGATATCCTGTATACAGTCTTTAGAAACTTTATCATTGAGAGTCATGACAGGACAATAGTGAGATTAATGTTAGATTTTAAACACCGTAATTGAACCACCTTTTCTCTACCAAAAGTGTTTAGTATGGAAAAGACTGGACCAATAAGTCGACTGAGCACCGAGGCGAATAACAAAAAACAAATGAGAACAGGGTCATGAAAGAATGACTGTTACATTTAATCAATGTTTGGAAATCTCTTAACATAATTAGAACAATTTGTCTTAAAATTTTCAGCCTTTTACTTAGAAAATCAACTGTGTAACTTTTTTTGAAATGTGAGAACTGACTGGCCTTGGAGCCTGGGGAGTTTGAAGTGCATGTAAAATTGAAATAGGTCATTAAGATGAAGTAAAAAGGGAATACTTATTTGACCTAAAGTGAACATAGTTTTTCTCTGTTATCTATCTCTCACACTTATTTTTTTTTAAGTTGACAAAATGTAATATTTTCTGATTTTGCAGAATCATTTTTCCTTTAAACATTATGAACCCAAAACTTTAAAATTATTGTAAACATTTTTGGTTTAAGTAACTATTATCTACATTTAATCAAACCCAGCCAACGTCGCAGTGAAACAACGTGTCCTATATTATCTTATATTAGAGTCCCATTGTCTTAAGAACATCTAAATTTTTTGGGGCCTTGGCTAAAGTCCACAATGCTTTAAGAGCCTAAAAACATCCCTGGTTAGGACAAAAGATCCACTTTTTATGATGATCTTTATTTGCACAGGAACCATAACTGACTAGTTATGGAGCAGTTTAGTTTTTACTTTTACATTTTTACTTTACCAATGATTTCAAGACAAGCCTCAGCCAATTGAAGATCACATTTTTAATCTGCCCAATCAAGAGTTCTGCAAGCTGCAGCTCCAGGGCAGCAAGTGGCTCTTTGGCTCATTTATTGTTATACATCAATTATTGACACTATCGAATTGTTGGAACAAATGTATATAATGTTATCTCATATTTACTCATTTTCTAATAGCTTTTATAATTTTACATTGAATATATATTTATTTCCCTTAAAATTGCAATGGCCTGTTATTCATTTCTGTGTTGAGCTGTTTTGCAGAAGCTGAGACATAGTGATTTTGGAAAACTTTTGTACCAGTCTTCATGCTGGAATGTTATGCAGGGGGTTTAAAGAGGGGATGAGAGAGGGCAGCTGTTTCCCCACTCTGGAAGGCTGAATTCTTGATAACATGCCCTTTAAGTACTTGTTCTTGTGTATATCAGTCTCAAAGAAAGTGTCGCTGCTGGTTTTCCCCTCCTCTTTAGAGCAACAACATTCATGTAACTAGGGACCTCCCTAAATGAAATACAAAGAGAGGAGCAGCAGAGAGGGTTTCAGAGCAGTAGGAGATTATAACTGAACACATCTTTGTCCGTTCTTGTCACGAGTAAAATAATCTAATGCTCTTGTCTTTCTTTCTTCATATGTTGATATATGATTTAGGTACTTGAACCTGAAACAAATAAAGAAACAAATAAAAAATCCCAATGTTTTTTTTGTTTTGTTTTTTTGTTGCTTGTTTCACTCTTTTTTTTTTTTTGTCTCCTAGAAAACTGACCCCACCTGTAAGTTTGGTCTAGAACCACCTCTGTTTGTAGCCTCATATTTCAAGCCTGTTGCTCATTTTTCTTTGTGAAATAGTTGGATGGAGAGCATATGTGAGACAGAAAAATAAAACTGAAAGATAGCCACTAAAATCTAATCAAAAGAAAGCTGCATTTTTTAAAGTTGTTCTTAAATGCCTTGATCATTCAATTGTGCTCACTTTAATAAAAAAAGAAGTATTGAAAGATCAATGTGACAATTAGGGATGAGTGAAATGGACAAAGAGAGGCATTTAATCTGGTCTTGACCCTGTTTACTGCTCCAGTCAATCTCTGCTCTGTATAAAATTGGCAGCTGTGGTGCTGAAGTCAAAAGGCCTCTTGGCTGCTGCGCTGCTGGGTCAGAGGAGGTCTGGCACCAACAGTAGGGGCACGTTTAGGGGTTTCTCTAGAGAAAGAAGAAAAAAAAATTCTACAGTTCCTAAATATTTCCTCAAAACAAGGCCATCACATACCTATTTTTTTTATTTATTTATTTTTTTCATTTTGTTGTTCAAAGAAATCCGGGATTTAAAACATTTGATTTCACGTTTCTCATGCCAACCATCTTTCAGCTCTCCTCATTTCATTGTGTTGGAAACTAGAATGGAAGCACTGATTCCTTAAGAAATGAATTGTGTTTTGTCCAGACTGGCAGTCGGCTCATTCAGTTGCAGCACAGCATACAAATCAGACATGTTGAAATTCAAGATCTATTTCCATACCAGGCATTTGAACAGAGGTGCAGGTACTGAGATTGACTGTAAAAAATAAAAACAAGAAAAACCCCTAAAGCTATCAGAATTATTTAGGGTTAGATCTGATTACAAGAAAAAGATTTAAATGTAAAGATAAAATCATAGAGGTCCATTTATTAAGGCTGTCTGAAACTCTACTTTTATGCTTGTTTGCTTTAGACATAGAAGGCAGAAAGTGTAGTCCTGGCAGTGGTATGCTCCTAACTGGCCACCGACCCGTAGCGAGATACTGAGTCAAACGTGACAAGGCTGTAGAGAGGTTGTGTGCCCGATTCGGGGCATCATAGCTGCTTCTGTGAGCAAAATTTCCCAAAATGCTGTAAATCATGTAGGTTTATTATTTGAATACAAACCATGTGAAGACAAAGACAGTTTTCTGCTTTTTCAAACAAAGTGTTATCAGTGTTATCTAACTAGTGTTATCTAGGGTGAATAAATTTAGTGTATGCTTTGGTTTGATGCACTCCTCTGTTTATTTAACACGGCTGGCTGTGTGGATCCATGCAGACGCTACACCCTTTAAGAAAACTTCCACTGACATCATGCTTGATCATTCAAGTGGCAAAACATGTTGAAGCGTAAAGCCTGTTCAGTCTTTAAGCTAGTAGAGAATAAGGCAGGAGGAGCTTTTTTTTCCCTCTGGATAAATTATGACACCCCCCACTCCCTCTTATGTTATTGACTTTTTCTTGTTAATTTATGGCACTGATTAGATTTACTCTGTTCAGAACAAACTTTTGCATTTATGGTCTTTGATGAAGTGTTTGAATGAGGAAGTGTTTGCAGCTTTTTTTTTTGTTTTTTCTTAGTAGGATGTTGTTTCCTAAGGATCAAGAAAACAGTTTTCTAGTTTGAAAATAAAGTTGAGGACAGATCTTTTAAAATTCATATAGATTTATAGCATTTATTTTTTGTGTCACTGACTGTAATAAACAAACTAAGATTACTGATGTTAGGGATCTTTAATGATTGGGTCACGTGGGATAGCCTGCCTGCAGAGGGATTGTATTATTTTTATTTTTATTTTTTTGGTGATCCAACTCACAAATAAATCAGGCAACAGGTCAGCATTTGCAATACTGCTTAAACCTGAACAATAAATTCTTGTATGTGTTTATATGCATTAAAACAGAGTATCCATTAATAACTGATAGATTTGGGGTTATTTTTGGATAGTTTTGTGGTATATTCTCAGCCATAAATCAGTTCTAAAACCCTTGGGGTTTTACATCTTAAATCCTCATTTTTTTGGCAGCTTAGCTGAGAATGTGAATCTACCTCTTGGCCAACAACCTGGCTCAGTTACAACAGTTCTGTTTACAGGCCTGGGCCAAAATTTGAGGAAGCTATTGTAAGAAACGTTTGTAAACCTCTGAATTAAACATTGTTTTTTTTTTTTATCCCCTTCTTATTTTTAATGACATTTAACAAATAGATAAAACATCACCTTAACTAATAAAAAAAGGAAAAGTTTTGGTTACATTAGTTTCAGAAAGTTATAGAAAGGTTGCCTAGGTAAATTCTCGGTAACCACAAACGTGCTTAAATTGGAAGGCAACCAGACTTTTGACTCCTATCCTATAGAAAGGTTGTGCCTTTATGGAGAGTTTAGGTAAAGGTCTGATTAAAAGTGTATTGTGTCAAGCATGTTTTGCTTATCAAGGATAACTGTGATTCAGTGGACTTTTCTCTGCCTGTGTTGCAGGAAATGGAGTCACTCAAATCCACCAACAAGATCTGCCGGCAGCTGATTTACCACTTGACCCCTCACTCTAAGTGGACGAAACAGAGCGTGCCCCGAAGGAAATCCCAAGCCTGGTTTGTATGTGTGACTGAGTGAGGGTGACACTGTGCTTTTATTTATCCAAAGATCCACTTGCTGACACAGTGAAAGCAGCAGAGAGATTCCCAGCCCCCTGCTGCTTTGGAAAAATGACCCAATTTAGCTTTGAGGCAAGCATGCCCAAAGTCGGTCCTCGAGGGATGCTGTCCTGCAGCTTTTAGAGGTTTCCCTGCTTTAGCACAGCTGATTTTGATTATTGTAGTACAGCAAAAGCCTATTAATCACCTATCAGTGAAAATCAGCTGTGCTGGAGCAGAAAACCTAAAAAAACAACGGCAAGACCAATTCTGGGCATGCCTGTGTTACTGTTGATTTAGCCCCATAATTACCTCAATCTAATGCATGTTTCCGCCCAATATACAAAATGATGGCTAAATATATAAAAGTATATAAAACAATGGCCCCGTTTATCTACACATAAGTTATAAGTTCAATTCTGATTAATTTTTTCCTTAAATCATCTTTTATAAAAGATTTTCTGCTATGTTCTAAGTAATCTAATACTAATTCTAATCTGACCTTGTTGTTTTCTGTTTTATTGGGGTGAAACAAATAAGTGTGATTTGGTTTTAACCAACCCCTTCAGCGAATTTGGTTTTAAATAACCCTATCCCTTGATTCTTAGTGCTTTTACAAGAACTTCAACCAGTGTAGAGGGTTGCACCGCTTACTACCAACAACTCATCATATATGAAATTCTCTCCCTTGGAAATAATCCCTCCAAGGTTCCGAAATGACAGATTAGTGTTTTCTTAATTAAACATCAAACCAATTGTGAATTGATTAAACATTAGCCCTGCTTTGCCTAATGGCTATTTCTCACTCTTGTCTTCTCTAAAACACTTTTAGCTCTTCTATTTGACATTAGCAAAGTCATGCAGTGAGAGAAATATTACTTAAATTAAAAATGATATCTTGCAGTTTGTGTGTGTCTAGTCTATACACAATTGTTGTTGACCTAAAGTTTTGTTCAATGAATGTATTCCACATTATATTCTGCCTCCAGCTTGATGAGCAAGGACCTCTCAGGGAGCAAATAAGCTGCATGATAATTAAAGCTGATAAAGAAGTAAAGTATCAGTGCCATTTAGGAAAGTCCTTAAACCCAATGAAACAGTCTCATTTAATAATTTTAGTTTTTCTCTCCACTCCGTCCCCCATAAGTCCCTGTGAAATATTTTTCAGTCACGTAAATTGACAGGAAAACTTAGATATAGTCCACGATTAAATTGTCAGGAGTATTTTACTTTTTTAATGTGTTTACAAATTGCAAAGTTTACAAAGGTGCTTTAGAGAGCGATTAAAACAAGTAAAAAAGAGATAGATAAAATTATCAGAAAAATATGATTAAGCTGCTAACAGAAAACATGCACAAATAATGAAAATAGAATAGTTGAAATAATGTTTCTTATTTAAAAAAGTTACATAATCAGAATTAAAGACAGCGTAAAATAATACTTAAGCAGCATGGATTTGAATTTTTCATTTATGTAACTTTATCATTTTCTCACATCAATGTGAGACACTATTGAGCACATCTTCTCTATCCAATAGGATTTCAGAATTCCATTTATCCACAGTTCTTAAAATGCAACCTCCCAGCAGTTCCTTCAAAATGATGTCTGGACTTCTGGCCATGCTGTTGTAGTTTAAAGTTCTGTAAGACCGTTGTCCAGCTGATTACCTTATTTCTTTTGTCTGAGAGTTGGTTCTAAAATTTGATTATTGATATCTTTGGTATAAGGAATACTTCATGATAGGCGAAATAATATGACAGCAAAACAAGCCCAAATCCTCCATGAATACCTAATCCTTAACAACTCCATTCAGTCAGCTATTGTTGCTGCATGATGCAGATGGCTGGGCCATCCATATAAATATCTTAATTGATCTTTGTCTTGTTTAGTGCCTTTAGACAACATTTGTTTTTACACTGCACTGTATTAATGAACTAAATTGCCCTGCATACAAAACCCAATAATGAAAAGATGGACATTTATCTGAAAGGTTTATCATGGGTGAATATTCCCTCTCAATATAGGATAATGAACTTAACTTGTTTGGAAACAAACATTTCCTGATTGATAGGAAAAATATTTGCTTCTCAAAAGTCATTGCTCATATCTTTTCCACCCTGTTTTTGATTGGGTTTCATCCCAATACACTGTTAAATATCCTATTAACGATTTTCAATCATTTCATTTTAATACTTACATTTTTTTTACTTAACTCTTATGGAAGTATGTATATGAATATATATATATTCTATCTGTAGATAATGAAAATACTATGCAGTATATCAATTTAAAATAGGGTAGTGTAGCTCTAACATTTTCAAACCCTAAATCCTTGTAAAGCTGTGTCTTGGTTTGGGGTCTGCTTCTCTCCTTTCATTTATTTGATCAGGACAGTGCACATTAATCAACATTACCGCAATGCACATGTGCTGTATTTAGCACAAGAGCTTTATCCTTCGTCGTCCGACAGATGATTGCAAAAACAGAGGAAAAAAAATGAAAGCATGAAAGACACACACTGAATCAGGCAGGACACAGTTTGAACAAAAATGCACAGTTACACAATAAATACTGTAACTAGCAAACAAAAGGCTGTCTAAAAGCCGAATACAGTACAAAACAAATAAGCAGTAAAGGACAGCATGAATAAGTAAATAAATAATACCGGTAATATTTAAAATTTAAGTTTAAAAATTAAGTACTTATTGTTCTCTTTGATATATATTGATGCTCTATTCCGTAAATGTGCACCTCTAATAGACATCCTCTTATGGCTAAATTGTGCTTTATGCCTCAATATGTTGCAGTCTCCTTAGATATGAAGTTATCAGAGCTAAAGTGCTTGACCAAGAACAGTCTAGACTTAATCATTTAGGTCTAAATCAAGGCTACATATTGACATAATATTGAATGGTGTCTAATTCTGGTTTATGTGCAGCCTCTGTTTCAAAATCCTTTCTTTTGCTCAGAACTTCATTAGCAGAGAACAAACGTTTGACTGGGTCCCCGAACATTAATGGTAAAAACACCCTGAAAGGACAAAAACAGATTTTATTTATACAATTATCAGTAAATTTGTAAAGAAAAATTTAACCCATATAATTTTATAGATAGTTCCAAATAGCATGTGAGGATGAAATTAACGTAATGTAATGTTTGACAACTGGTCATTTACTTATTGGGTTTTACAGATTTCTTTTTTAGAAATATCTACCTCACTCAAACTGCCGTTTTCAGACACACATCTAAAATCTTTGCTTGTTTGTTGTAAGGCAATTTGGTCTGGTACCAAAATGAAAGGCTGAAGATAAAACTTTGATTATGTCAAAGTGTTTAAAAAGAAGTTAAAATAACCAAATCATCCAAGCATAATAGAATAAAAATAAAAATGCAATGTATACATTTATCATAAACTTTGGATGATTAGGTCCCATAAATTCTAACTATTTCAAAGTACAACACAGTTTAATGTATCAGTGGTTCCATATTATACAACACAGCAAATACAAAATAAAAAATGTCAAAAGCTTATTTAAAAAAAAGAAAACATACTCAAAATTTAATTACCTTGTTTGTTTTTTTAACGTTTTTTTTTTTATTCCTCGTCTATAGTTTGAATTGAGACACAAAAGGTCCTTAAACAAGTGAAATATCACAACCAACCTTGGTCGATTTGATATATATATATTTTTTATGAGTATTTTTATAATGCACTATATCATCACTTCTTTAAAAATGTCCATTTCCATTGAAATCAATCTAAACTTACTTTCATCTCTTTATATTAGAGCACACCTTTCCACATTGGATTCCTACTGGAGCTTTGTTAAAAATTTGTTTTATTTGTGCTTATTTTTTCACACAAATATATATCCTCTATTGGAGCATCATGAATCAGGGTTAGATAAGTGTGGTTTTTAATTCTGTAATTGCACCTTTCTGATGACATAACCAAGCAATCTACTTCAAAGATTTAAACCAAGCAGGCACAAATCCTGCCACACCCTTCATTTGTTAATTAAAAGTGAAATGAAACAGGTCCCAACTCAGAGGAAGAGCTGCTGAAAAAAGAGCAATATCTCTTTTCTGGATGACTATTGCAATCTAAAAAGTGAGTCCTTACCCCAGTTCAGTCATAACTAATATTTATACGCATAAATTATTCAGTCAGTGACTTACATTTTCAGAACTCTGACAGATTTTACTAAATAGCACAAGGTTTGGGGTTAAAACATGATGCAGAATGAGAACTAATAATTTGAAAAAGACTCTTTGCAATGTTTTTAATTGTTCAGACGCAATACTTTCATGGTCTGGTAGAAGGAGAGCTCAAATGCTGAGTGTTGTTGTGCCAAAAATAAAGTACTTTAATATAGAAAAGCTCAAGACAAGACATGAATTAGAACAAGACTAAAAAAGGAGCAGAAAATCAGTCAGAGATATGGAGCCACACAGGAACACACCATAGATCACGAGGATGGAGGAGAAATTCCTGCAAAGAAACAATCAAACAGTACACAGGAAAAGAGGAGAGGAAGGCAGGGCAAGCAGGTGAGAATCAGCAACCTGAGGGAGAGAAAGAAGTAATGGGCTGAACCTGAGTAAAAGGAAACAAGAAAGAAATCTAAGAATAAAGTCTCATCAAAAGCAAGTTGATAGACAGAGGAATTATTAGAAAATATTTATTTTGCTTAGCAAATCTAATTAAATTCACCAAAAACTATAAAGCATAAAAGATTAAACGTTGCTTTCTCACAGCAGGCCATCAGGTCGTGCGATGAAAACAAGTGGCAGTGAAAAAAATGCAGACTTAATTCAATGCTAAACATGCACATCTGAACTGTTTGTTCATAACTGTGAAATTAAAATGATTCTCAATTAATTAGACATGTTTTGCTATTTTTTGGAAAGTTAAAACTCCTCAAATAAAGAATGATTATAAACCATCTTAGAAATATTGTCTTTATGGAGCTCCTTTAAAGGTCAAACAGAGATTTATCGTCTTACTTTGGAATCCATTGTCTTTTATTCTACTGTACATGCCAGAGATACAACGCTACGGTCGTGCAAATATATAGAGAAAACAATAAAAGAAAACTGTTTAATGATTTTAGGTTTTGATTGGGTTCAAAGATTAAATTCTTTAACAAACTTTCCAGTGTTAAAATAATTAACCCAAGGAAGAAACAAGAATAAAATAATGATTGCCAAATATTTTAAGTGCATTGAAGATTAGAATCTAATAATTATATGTTGTTCTTCAGGGATTGTTACAACACTAATCAAAATGAAAAGATAATGCTTACTATTTTTTTTCAAAGATCAAAAGGTTTATAATATCTAAAAATGTCCATGTGAAAAATGTTGCAGAGAGAAAAGAAAAGCATTTCAGGTCAAACAGAAAAGTCATGTGGAACAGGACACCAGTGGAGTAGACTAAACAATATACTTATTTTGGGGGTAAGAGAAGTGAGTCAAATAGCATGTTTATAAAACATCTCTAGTAATAAAGATGATGCTTTCTCCCTGAGCAATTGACCCAGATTGAAAGATTTTTTTTGACAGCTTGAGTTAACTTCCCACCCCTCCGTCTCTGTTGCAGTGATTCAAAATAACACTCAACAAAACAACACGGCAAAGCCTCCCGGTTCACTCATTAGCAAGGGCTGTGTCTTTCACAGCCTCCACTGCAAACACCCAAACAGCAGCAGCTCTAGGACTCATATCTGCTTTGAAAACATCAAGAAAACTCAGATGTCTTTGCATGAAATTAAGCATCATAACACAATTAAAAGGAGGGTACATGCTTTTCTCCTCAACTCTATTTTTCACCTTCAGGGTCTTTTCTTAGATCGCTTTTTATGCTTTTGGCCCTCAGTTTCTCCAGTTTAATCGAAATTCCCTCCTTGCATTGATTTTCTGGCTCATTCTTGTGAGAGCCCATTTTGTTCAACAGTTGCCATACATAGCAGCTCTGCAGGTTGAGCTGTGGCTCTGGGGAAATGGTCTGAGGAAAGGCACTGTCAGACGAAGACGAGAAAAAAAGGAGGGAGGGCAGAATCACTGCGAGGTAGCAGATCAGAAATCATGTATTTTCCCTTTTTCCTCCCAACACTTTGAATTGATCTTGGGCTTTTTTAATATTTTGGACAGGTAAGGCTTAAGCTTCAATCTTATTTTCCCCTGAAAGTGCAATTGAGAAGTCAATTTAATAAGTGCCGAGCCTGCTCTCCATTTCTCGTCTCAGATTGGATTGTTTCTCACGACATACAAGCAAGTAGTCGCAAATGTCCTGGAGATAACTCATAAATCATAACTCGGGCTTTATTACTGAGGCCTGCTTTGCTTCTGTAACACTGCAAGTGTTTTGCACATGTGTCCCACTTAAGGCAATGTTTTCATCTTTTTTCTATTGCAGCACAAAGCAGGTTTCACAGTATCCCCAGATCCCCAGGGGGAGGTTTTGGATATTGTTGTGATTGGTATTGAAAATCAAATTAATGAAGCACAGATATTTTTTTAATTAGAAAAAGATTGCATTTACAGCACATTTTAAGTTATTTGACTCACACTGGAGATGTCTTTTCATGGCTTGTCTTTGTAGCAACGGACATAACTGATTTTACAGCCAATGAGACTATGTAGTTAAAATAGGATTTTTTTCTTGGTCTCTCTTAGATGTTTTCTACACTCTGTATCATTTGGAAAATAGCATTCACTTGTCTGAAACAAGATCACAAAGGATCTGTAAAATCTTGATCTTATAATCTTGGGAGCAGAAAGAGTTAAGGGCTTCTGAGGTGTCAGAAGTTGTGGTTTAAAGCTGATAGTCTGGCTTTAAAACTCCTCTAAACCTCTTATTACTCTGACTAAACTACTTTTCCTCCTTCAACTCCCTAACGGAAGGCTGTCCAAAATTTATTTTGGTTTTTAAGGAGGATTGGTTCATGACTGTAAACAAGGCAGAGGAGTTTTCCACCAGCCCAGGTTAAGATGGTAAAGGTTAAAAAAACTATAAAACTAAACAAAAAAAATGCCATAATTTCTCTAACACAATAACTTCTCCTTAACAAAGAGGTATTTTTTTCTTTCAAAAAATACAATCAAAAAGGTATAAAGCCTCAAATGTTCACTTTATTTATTTGTTTTTTTTTTTTGTTATCTAAAAAGATCAGCAGAAAACAAAAAAAAAATGAATAGCTTTTGATTAAAGGTGTAGTGGAGGATGTTCTTTTTCCAAGTGGATCATCAAAATAAGTGTTCTTTCCTAATTGTCAATCATTCTGGTAATATGTTTACGTAAGGCCGTCCTACGTGCACGTCCCCATTTTCACTTACCGGTGGTGAGTCCTAAAGTAATGGATTAGTAGTTGGCCTGCATGTCAGATCAGTGGTTTGGTTTTCTGTGAATGTATGAAATCCCTCTGGGATCTTCAACTTCCTCCCACAGTCCAAAAATATGAATGTCATGTTTTCTGGTGAAGACATGTTAGTTCTTGGGCATGCAGTTGGAGCAGTGGTTAGTGCGCACGACCCATGTACAGAGGCCTTAGTCGTTGACAAGGCCGACCTGGGTTCAAATCTGGCCTTTGGTCCTTTGCTGCATGTCTCTTCCCCCTCTCTCATACCCCCTTCCCTGTCAGCCTACTGTCAGAAAAACGAGCCACTGGTGCCATAAAAACTAAATAAAAAACATGTTAGTTCTGCACATAAATGGTGGATTTAAGTAATTTGGGGTAGGTTAATCTTTATTCTGGTTTTAATTATTATTTCAAAATACAAAGCCAGTATTTATTTTATTGATAAGAAATTTAAATCAAGCTTGAAAAATTGTCCCCACAAAATATTTTCTTTACAATAGCTAAAAACTGAATAACTGATGACTTCAAGTCAAAGAGCCCGCATGTAAGCTCACCCTGTTACCAGTAGGGTTGTCAAAACTATCAATACTCAAAAAAGTATCGATACTGAAACATTGTATCCGGATACAATACTTGTTTTTTAAAGTATCGATACAGTGCTACCACCAGTGGCACCTAAGCAGTCATTCATATAAAGTGCAGAACAGAGGAAAATGCACTTTCAGAACACTGTGTGATTGAATAATTCTGTGCACTTTTCAGTTTCAGACTTTTTTTGTAAGAGCTGCAGCTGCTGAGAATTATTTTTGTTTCNGCAAAGCATAGCCAAGGAAGGAACACTTAATTTAAATTTTATACGTTTTTTATCAAGCTTGCTTAATATTGTGCACAGCATACAGCGTTTATTGTATTTATTTATTGTATTTTATTTCTTAATGAAAATATTCCTGTAGACTTTTGGAGTCTTTGTTTTTATCCTTGTGGTATCGAAAATGGTATCGAGTATCGAATATTTTCCTTACTATCGGTATCGAGTTGAAAAGTTTAGTATCGTGACAACCCTAGTTACCAGCTACATTTATCAACAGAAATAATCCCCTTACAAAACAAATAGTTCTGTGTCAGCTCCATGCATCTAACATTTGCTCATAATTTTAACTTTAATGCATTTTTTTAGAAACTTCAGAAACTTTCAGAGGGTCAGAATGGTCCTGGGCAGATTCCTGATTTATTTTGGGTTATTTTGGCTGAAGTATCAAAAACCCTCTCAATTCAAGCTTGATATCTTGGTATCACCTTTTTATCAACCTGTTAAAAAAAATGCTACATTGCTCTGTTTATGACCCGTTTTACAGCCCAGCTTTAGAGCAAAGATTGACATTTATCACAGCATCTGTCAGTGGTCACTAGAAAAATGGGGCTTGTTGTAGAAACGATTCCTCTAATTGTCAGGAAGGGTCACAGCAACCCAGTTTTTTGAAGTACCCAAGGAAAGGAAAATATCAAAACCGCCATTGAAGTAGATTTAATGCAATATAGTGCAATCAGAAACCCACACAAACCCCAGTATATCAGATGAAAGACGTGTATTAGACTTCATGCTGCTGTCTTTTCAAACTCATCCCCTGGTAAGCACATCCACCCTAGTTATACCTGCTTGAGTGCTAAAAGGTCTTAAAAATATTCTTCATGCTTTTGGTAAATTTCAAAGCTACCTTTCAACAGTTGTATGTCTGTTTCCATAATCATCAATGAAGGGTCAGTTTTAAATTTACTTCTAGTTTTTTTTTTTTTTTTTTTTGTAGTCTGACTTGCCTAATCAGATCTTTGTGTTATTTTGTGCTCCTGTTTCTTTGTTTCCTGTAACAACAGTTCCAGACACGTATAGATTTAGTGTAGAAGCTGATAAAAAAAACACAGATTTGATTAAGTTTCAAACCTCCAAATTAATTTTCTATTCTGGTCAGCCAATGAGATTTTACCACAACAAATGTAAAAAAAAAAAAAAAAGTTAATTATTTTTGTAATTGATTTGTTGCCATCTAGACCTGTATATCATATATTATTGTAGACCATGATGAATCTTTAATGGACTAAAAATAAATAAGCAGCACAGAAATGTATACCCCAATTCATCTGAAGAAAATGATAGGATAAAACAAGTTTTAATCAATTTTAACATACCTAAATTTCATAATTGGACCAATACCACTAGCCATCAAAACCAAGAATGTCCTATGGTTTATGAGAGAAATTAATTTCCCCTGATGCATCAATTACACATTTTTTTATATTTTTATCTGTCTTCAGAAGAGGCTAAGATTTTTTCCATTCCATTGCATTTTCTTCCGCTTTATCCGGGATTGGGTCGTAGAGGCAGCAGTCTAAGCAGAGATGCCCAGACTTCCCGATCCAAACACACCTCCTCCAGCTGCTCTGTGGGGACACTGAGGCGACACCAGGCCAGCTCAGAGAGATAGTCCCTCCAACGTGTCCTGGGCCTTCCACGAGGCCTCCTGCCAATAGGACATGCCTGGAACACCACCCTAGGGAGGCGACCTGGACGCATCCAGAACAGATGCCCGAGCCACCTCAGTTGGCTCCTTTGGACGTGGAGGAGCAACAACTCTACTCCGAGCTCCTGCTGGGTAACTGAGCTCCTCACCCAATCTAGAAGGTTGCGCCCAGGCAATCTGTCCTTTGGGTCATTACCCAGATCTCATGATCATAGGTGAAGGTGGAAATGATAAGATTTTAGATGCCATATTTATTGAATGATTAAATATAGAAAATGTTTATGGAAATTTACTGGAAGAAAGAATTGTCAAGCTCTGATTAGTGTTCACTCTTTTCTAAAGAGAATAAAATGCAGTAAATATAGAAAACTAATACAAAAGCAAACAATGAACAACAGAAACATTCCAAGTATTAGTTGCAGACTAAAACAAAGGGCTATTTTATTCCTTATTCACCACATTCATAATCTAAACAATATCTAAAGAGGCTATTATAGGAGAGTTAAGGGCTGGTTATACTCCCACAGCAGTGTGTTGCAGTGAGCTTGTTGCAGGTATGACGCAGACATTTTTTGATTTATGCTCAATATTGAAGCGTGGTCTGCACTATGTTATTCCACGCCACAACGCAAAAGGGGAAAATAATAAAATAGCTGTGGGTCTAGATATGTCAAGTCTGTCCGACAACGAAGGGTCATGAGGTCAAAAAAGAGCGGGGATCCAGGCGGAAAAAGGGTCCCAGCATTCTCGCGCATCTCGCTCTTCTAGCTGGTCCAACTTCACAAGTTGTTTTCCGCAATGGCGGTCAAACAAACAAAATAGGCCTGGAATGTCTGCGGTCAACTACAATTTGGGAGATGTGCAGGAGAGTGTCTGCAGAGGGGGCGGTGACGTCTCTGCATTCACCGTGACACCTAAGGCAGACGGCCTAGTTTCGAAGTATAAATCAGTCTTTACTCTGAATGAATGTATCACAGAGTGAGGCAAGAGGGCTCTAACTCATGCTCTCGATGCTCAAGGAAGTGGTTGTACCCCATGAATGAGTGACTCCCTGCCCTTTGTTTTAAATACACATTAAACAGTTCTGTCTGCTGACATGAAGGTATATGTAGTTTCTAAAATAAAATTAGCTTGTCTACCTTGCAATAAAAAGGTCCAAGTACAAATGCTATTTCACACGATACAAAGTCAGTAACATTGTAATTCCTCCTTTAAAATTGACCACTGGTAGATTTAGGTTAACAGAAATATTCCAGTATTACCAGCTTAGCTCTATATCAAACTATGGAGTAGCTAAAGAGTAGGGTGTTGGTAAGGAGACCAAAAAATGGCAGGAATAATTTTGTGGTCAATGATACCACGCTCAGTATGTAGACTGGATATTATACTTAAACTTAAATTCATGTAATTTGCCTTCCCTAATGTGAGTATATATGGAAAAACCCATTCATCCCCCTTTAGTATCCTTCATCTGTCAGATTGACTGATCAAGTTGCCAAAATGCCTGACTAAACCACAAAGCTGAGACTGAGATGAGAAAAATCTGAAACTACAATTGTGGTTTGAATGTGTAGTATTGTGTATACAGCTATGATTTGTACTATTTTAATCAGTTGACAGGGAATTGGGGTCTGAGTCTGAAAGAACCCAATCCTTGTTTATCAGATGCTGTGTTAGAAGTGCTTGTTTTGCTCGCCCACTCGCCATATTCTATTTACCTTTGAAAAGAAGGCTTTAGATTGGGGTTGCCTGGTGTTTTGCATTTCAAACACTACTTGAGCTTTACTTTATAATTATGCGGCAGGTTTTCCCAGTTGCGTGCCGTATAGATAAACACTGACAGCATAAACTGGAAGACATGTCTGAATCGGGGGTAATAGGCAGCAGAATGCTGCTGTTTCAGGTTGTTCTTTATCTGACTTAGGAGCACACCTTTTTTGATTGAAAATTCCAAAATGGCAAACTAAAAGAAGAATAATCACCAATATGTAGTAGTTAGATACAGAAAAACGTAGCCCGGTCAGTGAGTCTTGATTGCAGTCAGAATTCATTGTAATCATTACTTCTAACAGATTCCCTTTTATGCCAGCTGTGTATTTTGTTAACATTACAATATTGTGGCCGATCTTCATTCATCCATATCCATCTCTCCCTGGAGACACTCTCCAGGTTATTGTAGCCCAGAAGGAACTTAAAGTTTTAGCTCTTAATATAGTATGGAAGAGCTGCACAGATCAGTATATTAAGAGCTTTGCTTTATGGCTTAGCATTTTTTTTTTTACCAGAATTAATTGAAGCACTGCCATTGATGCATTGTTACGACAACGAAGGACAAAAAATCCACTTATCCATCTACCTCTCTATCCTACCATCACTCATGAACAAAACTGACCATATCAACCTTTTGTGTGTATTCTTATCTACTGACGACTATTTCCAACAGCATAATGCACAAAGTTACAAGCCTCAAATTACCTTAAATTTATTTGTTGAACATGATAACGTACCATTGTTAAGCGGTGGAGCAGGAGGCTTAAATTATGGACGAGCAGCTGAAAAATCCATGATTTTTTTTTTTGTCATGTCAGAAAAGTCAAAGTCTGTCAGGAGTGTTTCCAACACTTCAAAGAACTAAGATTACTAATGATGCCTAATACAGTGTAGTTTTTTTTGTGTGTTAAGGTTAGGAATTCCTAGTAACATTAAGGGCGTTGTGTACAGATTATATACCCTTTATCAAGGGATTCAAACACGTTTTCTGGTCTTGTATTTATTTAGGAATTAACAGCCACATTTGCTTCTTCTTGAAGCAGTCATGTCCTTTTGCTTTCTGTTTGACCTCCACTTTTAATCAAGATGTAAAGATCGAGCCACCATCTTTCTCCATGAATAATTGAGGGCTTCCCACGGAACAAGCTGAGATCCTGCAGGATGAGTGGGAGGAAGGAAGAGAAACTCAATATCATCTGTAGCTCCTGTCCTCAGGCCACACAGCTATAATGAAATAATTAGAGTGATTCAATGCATTTATTAGTCAACATGTTGTGAGAGACAACTTCTGAACTGAGCGAGGATTAAAAAGCTTGTAGTATTTTAAATATCTCTTGTCATTTGTTGAGGGATTGAGGCTTCTTATAAAAGTCTTTAGCTCTGAAAGAACCCCTGTGATTTGATCTGGAAGGTTTGCTCCTATAATGCTGATGGGGGTTTCCTATACTTTTCTTACCACCTGCTTTGAGTAAAAAAAAAACTGCTCATTTTTTTCTGCTTTTTAACTGTAGCTTGAAAAACCGTCTCAGACACAGGCGTACTGCGCTGTGATATTCAGTTATATAATCCCAACAGTTTTTTCCAAAGAGTTCTGTCTCTGCTTTCACTACACCTAAACATTCAGTTCGTCACATCAAATCATATCCGAGGTGAATTTATAGCTCGCCTGAGGAGTGAACATCACATTTTACATGCTTCACAGCTGCATTATGACACATTCTGTAAAAATCTGGTTTTTATACTTCGCTAAAATAAAAATAAAATGTATGCAGCACTCGTTGCTTTCTGTCACGACAGTTGTGCTTTACTTGTGCCATTTTTGGATGGTTATGTCGTGTCTTTTCTCCTTCTTTTTTATATTTTGTGTTCCGCTGTCTACATTTAACTGTGACTGAGAACTGCATCATGTAGTATATGACAGCCATGGAAGGTTTGTGTTTAGCTGATCCTCAAATCTGCTTCTGCTTTTCTCCATCCAATTAAAACACCACTCTCAAACTTATACAAAACACTGATTGAGACTCAACTTCGATCTCAAAGCACTTGAACAGCCTTATCGACATTGCACAATGGAGGCAGCCCTAATCAGCCCATCCTCTAAATGTTTCGCTGAAATTTAATCCAAATCCAAATGAGCTTTGAGGCTATTTTCTTCCTTCCCATTAAATGTTCCATTATCCTGTGGAACTGTAGAATACTAGGTGGTGGAGGAATAATATCACTGTCATGACTCCAACATTTTCAAAAGCACTACAGCATCACCTTGACAGTTACAGTGTTGAAGTAGTAGCAAATTCAGCTCTTTCTTTTCCACAATAATTACTGCAATTTCTCATCAATCCATTTCAAACTGCCTGAGTTTCATGCAAAACAGAGGAACCATGCCATTTATTGCCTCTCTTCTCAAGGTTAACTTTATACTGTAGAGCCATGTATGTTTTCCTTTGCCTAAGACAGACTATCCCCTCAACATTATACAGATGCCTGGAGGCCAAACAGTACAAATCGATCTGACGAATAAACAAGTCAAGAGCAAAGCGTTGATGAAGCAGACATTGATCTGACCATCCCACGGGTCTGTGGAACTGCAATCCGTTATTTTTTTAAGTGCTTTTGTTTCATTCCCTTGAAATGAGTCAAATCTTTGTCTGCGTGCTCAGCAGGAAATAACCTTTAGCTGATATTATAGAAAATTCCTCTTCTGTAACAGAATTTTGTGTAATGCTGGAATATTGCTGCGATGTAGCAGCAACTGTAGTCATGTTATGTTTTTCATAATACATTCATGTGGCTTTCATGATGTTTTGGACCTTGGTTTTATTTTCAAGGATTTCCTGTGCTTCTGATGGGTTTTCATATATATTTTAATTAATCAACTGAATGGTATAAATTACTTAAAGTACACTTATAGGCCAGTTTCACACTGACTGCTCCCAGTGATAAGCACTTTATGCGTGTAGGATTCATCTTTGCATTGCTTCTTATTTTAAAATAAGAAGAAGGGGGCGACAGTGGCGTTGGATGTAGGAGTTTGCCCTGTAATCGAAGGGTTGACGGTTCAAGCCCCGACTCCGACTTTCATTGTCGTTGTGTCCTTGGGCAAGACACTTCACCTGCATTGTCTACTGATGGTGGTCAGAGGGCCCGGTGGCGCCAGTGTACGGCAGCCTCGCTTCTGTCAGTGAGCCCCAGGGCAGCTGTGGCTACAATGTAGCTTGCCACCATCAGTGTGTGTGTGAATGGGTGAATGAATGTAGTGTAAAGCGCTTTGGTCAAGTCTCCTAACTTGAATAAAGGCGCTATATAAGTACATGCCATTTACCATTTAAAATGTCCAAATTCATTTTACTTTCCGCTACTTCCTTTCTGGTTTATTTCTTTTTTAGAAACTGAAACTTTAAGATTATCAATGGTCAAAAATAGACTGTATCCATCTTTTTGATGAAGGAAGGCTATCGCATTTATCCTATTTAGCATATTTAACTACCATGTGAATAAATGGCCTCAGTTTGTGACTGAACAGAGGAATGATGATGTCTGTGAGGATGAGGTTAGTTTGGTTGGATCCTGTTCTTACGTCAGCTTGCTTCCATTCTTATCATCTTTTGGCATATTATTTCATATTACCCCTAGACTTTAGCTTTTTAATTTTTTTTTTCTTTTTCTAAGTTCAAATTCTAGATTCTTAGCTGCTTAGTTTATTTTCTTTACTTACTCTTGACGTCAGACACAAACATTCCTAATGTTTTTTGGATGCAGTGTTGTCAAGTGTCAACTTCAATAGCTTCATCTTCTAAAATATTAAAAGGAGATGGCTAAGGGAACTTAGGGTCAAAGTAAGGCAAAGTTTAAACCTTTTTTTCCAATTATAAAAGTATGGAAAATTTGAAAATGGAAAGAAAAAAATGGAAAGAAAAAAAATAAGATGAATGTAGTAATGTATTTTTAAGCAGACATGGGTTATTATAAATAAATTAGAAATCTGGAGTATTCTCTAGCAAATAGAACAGCATGCTGCCTCTCTTCTATCTATTTAATTAAAACTGATTCTCAATGTCATGTGTGCTCACCACAGAAACTACATTATGCCTATAATAACTTTTTACTGTTCCCCCAAATATCTATATTATATTTGGGTCAATTAAAAATGGGAATCAAATAGAATGGAATGTTATAGTATAATATAGGATAGAATAGATTTCCTCTTTATTATCCAACAGTGGGCAAATATGTTTAGGTCATCATTCCCCTTAGTAGAAGCAGTACTTTCTCTGAAACACAGCTGAATAAGTTGTTTATAAGTCTTGAACCATTTAATATGTCACTATTTAAAATGATTATTTTCTTTTGCTAATATTTAATTTCGACTATTATGTTAACATCTTTTTTTACTAGCTAACTACAGTCAGCTCACTTTAACAAAAGACTAGGAATGTAGGAAAAATATGCAAAATACATTCTGTGTCAGGTTGAGTGGTGGTTTAATGAGCACCCAAATGCAGAAACGGACGCAGAAGTGGTTTCTTGCAGGTTTACTAATCCAACAGGTGACAACAGAAGCAAAAATCCAAAATAAGAAAATAAAGACAAACGAAATCCAGGAGACATAAGGGGAAAACACACATTAGGGGCAATGAAACAATTAGGAACCAGCAAAGAGTAGCTGAAGATCCACAGGTGTGGATGGAAACATCTAGAAGACATTGCGTGACACAAACATTTATTAATACAGCCTTACAACTATATGTATATGTTTGTAAATAAATATACTAAACATTTCTATCAATATGATACAAAAATATTTATTTCGAGCTGAGCACACACCCCTGGGGAGCACCAGTATAGTTACATACACCAAAAAATATAGATTTTTCAAAATAGTCTTTATCTTCCATTGGGAAACAAATCTTTGCCATGACCAAAAGCAACAATATTACCAAACACCAAGAATGCTGTACGAGTAGGTTATAACATTTATATTAAAAGAAAAGTCTGGTCAGCAAGGAATGATCAATGGATCCTTATCTGTACCTAATATGTTTGCAGTGATTTAATGAATTTAGCATTAATCAATCAAAAAAAAAATAAATAATAATAATAATTTTCGTCACAATCATCAGGACCCGCCATTTGTGCCCAAATAAAGTAACACCTCACTCCTGACATTTTCCGGCAGTGACGTCGCGGTGCGGTAAGCTGAAGGTCATTCTCCTCGCTTTACAAGCAAAATCAATATGAATTATGAGACACATCTTCAATCAACAACAATTATTTAAGATTTCGACAGGACTTTATCATTGAACCTCTCGAGAGATATAGTTAAACTGATAATGCCCACGTGAATGGCAGTTGGATGTTGTAGTACATCGGGTAAAAGTGAAAAAAATATTAGTTATTTCACCTTGATCCATCACTGACGGGTTCGTTGTTGGATTTCCATCTTAAAGAGCGAGGATCTGGCAGGAAGAAAAAACAAATAGTTTATAGCCAACATTTCGAAGAATGTCTAAGCTGACTTCGATAATAGGGCGTTGTGACACCAGATACAGCATTGAGACTTGATCAACAGCCGATACGCACCATGATGTAACAAACCGGTGGGTGGCAGGAGTGTTCTTTGCCAAACATGGATGTCTCCGGTAAAATACAGTAAATGAAATTAATTTTTAATTAAAAACTCTTATTCATTGAACAGTATGTAATTATTTCATATTTAAAGTACCGGTACTTTCAGAAGTTTGAATTCTGAATACGACTGAAATTTTCCTTTAAATTAAATTCACCTGCATATATTTAATTATTGACCAGATGTTTTTAAAGCTTGATTGGGTTTCTACAAGGTTAGAGCTTTTTTTTAGCCATTTAGTTTTCTTGTATCTTAGTATTTTGATTTCATAAAATAAAGTAAGAATATGTTAAGAAAAAACAAACAACTTAGTTAGACTTAAGCTTTTTACCAGGACGTTTAGCAGAAAGAAATCTTGATTGAATGTGCTTCCAAAAAAGATAATATTCTGTTGCTTATAAAGAATATCACCTCCAAAAAGCTTACCATTTAATAAAACATCCCAACTAAAAACATAATTGGAATTTTTGTAGTGTGAAAAATTAAATAATATACATCTATCTATTACATAACACTATTAATACGACTGTAATACTCTGGTCAAAGAGCTATATGACAAGAACAAATTTTATAAATCTAATTATGGCTATCTTTCACAATATTTATAATAAATGAAACAGATAAACTTAAAGGGATAGTTCGGTATTTTTGACATGAATCGGTATGGAATCCCCATCACCAGTGTCATGCAATCACACTGACTTACCCCTGGCAGCGTCCTGTGAGCAGAGTTCTCGTCCAGTTTTGGTCAAGCCGAAAGTAGT